>NC_143396.1:0-103000 GCF_052110815.1 Crocodylus siamensis | reverse complement strand
AGAAAACCCGGAAACTGGATCCTGGGAAGCGGATACGGAGCCGAGTCTTCCAAAAATTTTGCATAATGAAGACATTTCTGGCATCCAGACCCCGGTCTTGCGAAAAACCCAGAAACTGGATCCCGGGAAGCGGATCCGGAGCCTGGTCTTTGGAAAACCCGGAAACTGGATCCCAGGAAGCGGATCCGGAGCTGAGTCTTCCGAAACTTTTGCATAACGAAGGCATTTCCGGCATCCGGCTCCCGGTCTTGCGGAAAACCCGGAAACTGGATCCCGGGAAGCGGATCCGGAGCCGAGTCTTCCGAAACTTTTGCATAATGAAGGCATTTCTGGCATCTGGATCCCGGTCTTGCGAAAAACCCGGAAACTGGATCCGGGAAGCGGATCCGGGGCCTGGTCTTCTGGAAAACCCGGAAACTGGATCCCAGGAAGCGAATCCGGAGCCGAGTCTTCCGAACCTTTTGCATAACGAAAGCATTTCCGGCATCCGGCTCCCGGACTTTCAGAAAACCCGGAAACTGGATCCCGGGAAGTGGATCCGGAGCCGAGTCTTCCGAACCTTTTGCATAACGAAAGCATTTCCGTCATCCGGCTCCCGGTCTTGCGGAAAACCCGGAAACTGGATCCCGGGAAGCGGATCCGGAGCCTGGTCTTTTGGAAAACCCGGAAACTGGATCCCGGGAAGCGGATCCGGAGCCTGGTCTTCTGGAAACCCGGAAACTGGATCCCGGGAAGCGGATCTGGAGCCAAGTCTTCCAAAACTTTTGCATAACGAAGGCACTGCCGGCATCCGGATCCCGGTCTTCCGGAAAACCCGGAAACTGGATCCCGGGAAGCGAATCCGGAGCCTGGTCTTCTGGAAAACCCGGAAACTTGATCCAGGGAAGCGGATCCGGAGCCGAGTCTTCCGAAACTTTTCCATAACAAAGGTATTTCCGGCATCCAGATCCCGGTCTTCAGGAAAGCCCGGAAAATGGATCCCGGGAAGCGGCTACAGTACCATTTAAAGTGGTTTGCAAGTGCTTAAACCCAGTCTAAACCAGTTCTAACCGGTTCCTGAAGCACTTTCCGCCAGTTTAGACCAGTCTAAAGCAGTTTAAAGTGGTTTGAAACTACTTAAAACCGGTCTGAAGCAGTTTTAACTGGTTCCCGAAGCTGTTTCAACCAGTGTAAACCAGATAAAAGTGGTTTCAAACTGCTTAAAACCGGTCTGAAACCAGTTCTAACCGGTTTCACAAGCTGGTTCAACCAGTTTTTAGCAGTCTAAACGAGTTAAAAGTGGTTTACAACTACTGAAAACTCATCTAAACCAGTTCCTGAAGCTGTTTCAACCAGTTCAGACTAGTCTAAACCAGTCTAAAAGTGGTTTGGAGCTGCTTAAAACCGGTCTAAACCAATTTTAAATGGTTCCCGAAGCTGTTTCAACCAGTTTAGACCAGTATAAAACCAGTTTAAAATAGTTTGCAACTGCTTAAAGCCGGTCTAAACCAGTTTTAACCAGTTCCTGAAGCTGTTTGAACCAGTATAGACCAGTCTAAACCAGTTTAAAGTGGTTTGCAACTGCTTAAAACCGGTCTAAAGCAGTTTTGACCGGTTCCCGAAGCTGTTTCAACCAGTTTTGACCAGTCTAAACCAGTTGAAAGTGGTTTGCAACTGCTTGAAACTGGTTTAAACCAGTTCTAACCGGTTCCCCATGGTGTATAAACCAGCTCAGACCAGTCTGAACCAGTTGAAAGTGGTTTGCAACTGCTTAAAACGGTCTAAAACATTTCAAACCGGTTCCCCAAGCTGTTTGAACATGTTTAGACCGTCTAAACCAGTTGAAAGTGGTTTGCAAATGCTTAAAACCAGTCTAAACCAGTTCTAATCGGTTTCCGAAACTGTTTCAACCAGTTTAGACCAGTCTAAATCAGTTAAAAGTGCTTTGCAACTTTTTCAAACCGGTCTAAACCAGTTCTAAACGTTTCCCGAAGCTGTTTCAACCAGTTTAGACCAGTCTAAACCAGTTGAAAGTGGTTTGCAACTGCTTAAAACCGGTCTAAACCAGTTTTTTCCTGTTCCTGAAGCTGTTTCAACCAGTTTAGACCAGTCTAAACCAGTTGAAAGTGGTTTGCAGCTGCTTAAAACCGGTCTAAACCAATTTTAAATGGTTCCTGAAGTTGCTTCAACCAGTTTAGACCAGTCTAAACCAGTTTAAAGTGGTTTGCAACTGCTTAAAACCGGTCTAAAGCAGTTTTGACCGGTTCCCGAAGCTGTTTCAACCAGTTTTGACCAGTCTAAACCAGTGGAAAGTGGTTGGCAACAGCTCTAAAACCGGTCTAAACCAGTTCTAACCGGTTCCGCAAGCTCTATGAACCACTTTAGACTAGTCTAAACCAGTTGAAAGTGGTTTGCAACTGCTTAAAAACGGTCTAAACCAGTTCTAACCGGTTCGCAAGGCTGTTTCAACCAATATAGACCAGTCTAAACCATTTTAAAAGTGGTTTGGAGCTGCTTAAAATTGGTCTAAACCAATTTTAAATGGTTCCTGAAGCTGTTGAACCAGTTTAGACCAATCTAAACCAGGTTAAAGTGGTTTGCAACTGCTTAAAACCGGTCTAAACCACTTCTAACCGGTTCCCGAAGCTGTTTCAACCAGTTTAGACCAGTCTAAATCCATTTAAAGTGGTTTGCAACTGCTTAAAACCGGTCTAAACCAGTTTTAACCGGTTCCAGAAGCTGCTAGAACCAGTTTAGACCAGTCTAAACCAGTTTAAAGTGTTTGCCACTGCTTGAAACCGGTCTAAACCAGTTCTAACCTGTTCCCGAAGATGTTTCAAGCAAAATATACCAGTCTAAACCAGTTTAAAGTGGTTTGCTTACTACTTTAAAGTGGTCTCTACCAGTTCTAACCGGTTCCCGAAGCTGTTTCAACCAGTTTAGACCAGTCTAAACCAGTTGAAAGTGGTTTGCAACTGCTTAAAACCGGTCTAAACCAGTTCTAACCGGTTCCCGAAGCAGTTTGAGCCAGTTTAGACCAGTTTAAACCAGTTGAAAAGTGGTTTGCAGCTGCTTAAAACCGGTCTAAACCAATTTTAAATTTTCCCGAAGCTGTTTGAACCAGTTTAGACCAGGCTAAACCAGTTAAAAGTGGTTTGCAACTGCTTGAAACTGGTTTAAACCAGTTCTAACCGGTTCCCCATGGTGTATAAACCAGCTCAGACCAGTCTGAACCAGTTGAAAGTGGTTTGCAACTGCTTAAAATGGTCTAAAACATTTCTAACCGGTTCCCCAAGCTGTTTGAACATGTTTAGACCGGTCTAAACCAGTTGAAAGTGGTTTGCAAATGCTTAAAACCAGTCTAAACCAGTTCTAATCGGTTTCCGAAGCTGTTTCAACCAGTTTAGACCAGTCTAAACCAGTTGAAAGTGGTTTGCAACTGCTTGAAACTGGTTTAAACCAGTTCTAACCGGTTCCCCATGCTGTTTAAACCAGTTTAGACCAGTCTAAACCAGTTGAAAGTGGTTTGCAACTGCTTAAAACGGTCTAAACCAGTTTCTAACCGGTTCCCCAAGCTGTTTCAACCAGTTTAGACCAGTCTAAACCAGTTGAAAGTGGTTTGCAACTGCTTAAAACCAGTCTAAACCAGTTCTAATCGGTTCCCGAAACTGTTTCAACCAGTTTAGACCAGTCTAAACCAGTTGAAAGTGGTTTGCAACTTTTTAAAACCGGTCTAAACCAGTTCTAAACGGTTTCCCGAAGCTGTTTCAACCAGTTTAGACCAGTCTAAATCAGTTGAAAGTGGTTTGCAACTGCTTAAAACTGGTCTAAACCAGTTCTAACCTGTTCCTGAAGCTGTTTGAACCAGTTTAGACCAGTCTAAACCAGTTGAAAAGTGGTTTGCAGCTGCTTAAAACCGGTCTAAACCAATTTTAAATTGTTCCAGAAGCTGTTTGAACCAGTTTAGACCAGTCTGAACCAGTTTAAAGTGGTTTAAAACTGCTTAAAACCAGTCTAAACCAGTTCTAACCGGTTCCCGAAGGTGTTTCAACCAGTTTAGACCAGTCTAAACCAGTTTAAAGTGGTTTGCAACTGCTTAAAAACGGTCTAAACCAGTTCTAACCTGTTCGCAATGCTGTTTCAACCGTTTAGACCAGTCTAAACCAGTTTAAAAGTGGTTTCCAGCTGCTCAAGACCGGTTTAAACCAATTTTAAATGGTTCCCGAAGCTGTTGGAACCAGTTTAGAGCCGTCTAAACCAGTTTAAAGTGGTTTCCAAATGCTTAAAACCGGTCTAAACCAGTTCTAACCGCTTCCCCAAGCTGTTTCAGCCAGTTTAGACCAGTCTACATCAGTTTTAAGTGGTTTGCAACTACTTTGAACCAGTCTAAACCAGGTCTAACCGGTTCCCGAAGCTGTTTGAACCAGTTTAGACCAGTCTAAACCAGTTGAAAGTGGTTTGCAACTGCTTAAAACCGGTCTAAACCAGTTCTAACCGGTTCCCCAAGCTGTTTCAACCAGTTTAGACCAGTCTAAACCAGTTGAAAGTGGTTTGCAACTGCTTAAAACCGGTCTAAACCAGTTCTAACCAGTTCCCGAAGCTGTTTGAACCAGTTAGACCAGTCTAAACCAGTTGAAAGTGGTTTGCAACTGCTTAAAAACAGGTCTAAACCAGTTCTAACCGGTTCCCAAGCTGTTTCAACCAGTTTAGACCAGTCTAAACCAGTTTAAAGTGGTTTGCAACTGCTTAAAACCGGTCTAAACCAGTTTTAACCTGTTCCCGAAGCTGTTTCAACCAGTTTAGACCAGTCTAAACCAGTTAAAAGTGGTTTGCAACTGCTTAAAACCGGTCTAAACCATTTCTAACCGGTTCCCGAAGCTGTTTCAACCAGTTTAGACCAGTCTAAACCAGTTGAAAGTGGTTTGCAACTGCTTAAAACCGGTCTAAACCAGTTCTAACCGGTTCAAAAAGCTGTTTCAACCAGTTTAGACTAGTCTAAACCAGTTGAAAGTGGTTTGCCACTGCTTAAAACCGGTCTAAACCAGTTCTAACTCGGTTCCCCAAGCTGTTGAACCAGTTTAGACCAGTCTAAACCAGTTGAAAGTGGTTTGCAACTGCTTAAAACCGGTCTAAACCAGTTCTACAGGTTCCCCAAGCTGTTGCAACCAGTTTAGACCAGTCTAAACCAGTTGAAAGTGGTTTGCAACTGCTTAAAACTGGTCTAAACCAGTTCTAACCGGTTTCCGAAGCTGTTTCAACCAGTTTAGACCAGTCTAAACCAGTTGAAAGTGCTCTGCAACTGCTTAAAACTGGTCTAAACCAGTTCTTACAGGTTCCGGAAGCTGTATCAACCAGTTTAGACCAGTCTCAACCAGTTGAAAGTGGTTTGCAACTGCTGTAAAACTGGTCTAAACCAGTTCTAACCGCTTCCCAAAGCTGTTTCAAACTGTTTAGACCAGTCTAAACCAGTTTAACGTGTTTTGCAACTGCTTAAAACCGGTCTAAACCACTTTTTTCCGGTTCCTGAAGCTGTTTCAACCAGTTTAGACCAGTCTAAACCAGTTGAAAGCGGTTTGGCAACTGCTTAAAACCTGTCTAAAAAACTTCTAACCGGTTCCCCAAGCTGTTTCAACCAGTTTAGACCAGTCTAAATCAGTTTAAAGTGGTTTGCAATACTTAAAAACACTCTAAGCCAGTTCTAACCGGTTCCCGAAGCAGTTTGAACCAGTTTAGACCAGTCTAAACCAGTTTAACGTGGTTTGCAGCTGCTTAAAACCGGTCTAAACCAATTTTAAATGGTTCCCAAACGTGTTTCAACCAGTATAGACCAGTCTAAACCAGTTTAAAGTGGTTTGAACTGCTTAAAACTGGTCTAAAGCAGTTTTGACCGGTTCCCGAAGCTGTTTCAACCAGTTTTGACCAGTCTAAACCAGTGGAAAGTGGTTGGCAACAGCTCTAAAACCGGTCTAAACCAGTTCTAACCGGTTCCGCAAGCTCTATGAACCATTTTAGACTAACCTAAACCAGTTGAAAGTGGTTTGCAACTGCTTAAAAACGGTCTAAACCAGTTCTAACCGGTTCGCAAGGCTGTTTCAACCAATATAGACCAGTCTAAACCATTTTAAAAGTGGTTTGGAGCTGCTTAAAACTGGTCTAAACCAATTTTAAATGGTTCCTGAAGCTGTTGAACCAGTTTAGACCAATCTAAACCAGGTTAAAGTGGTTTGCAACTGCTTAAAACCGGTCTAAACCACTTCTAACCGGTTCCCGAAGCTGTTTCAACCAGTTTAGACCAGTCTAAATCCGTTTAAAGTGGTTTGCAACTGCTTAAAACCGGTCTAAACCAGTTTTAACCGGTTCCAGAAGCTGCTAGAACCAGTTTAGACCAGTCTAAACCAGTTTAAAGTGGTTTGCCACTGCTTGAAACCGGTCTAAACCAGTTCTAACCGGTTCCCGAAACGGTTTCAACAGTTTTGACGAGTCTTAACCAGTTAAAAGTGGTTTCCAACTGCTTAAAACAGGTATAAACCAGTTCTAACCTGTTCCCGAAGATGTTTCAAGCAAAATAGACCAGTCTAAACCAGTTTAAAGTGGTTTGCTTACTACTTTAAAGTGGTCTCTACCAGTTCTAACCGGTTCCCGAAGCTGTTTCAACCAGTTTAGACCAGTCTAAACCAGTTGAAAGTGGTTTGCAACTGCTTAAAACCGGTCTAAACCAGTTTTAACCGGTTCCCGAAGCTGTTTCAACCAGTTTAGACCAGTCTAAACCAGTCTAAAAGTGGTTTGCAGCTGCTTAAAACCGGTCTAAACCAATTTTAAATGGTTCCCGAAGCTGTTTCAACCAGTTTAGACCAGTCTAAACCAGTTTAAAGTGGTTTGCAACTGCTTAAAACCGGTCTAAACCATTTCTAACCGGTTCCCGAAGCAGTTTCAACCAGTTTAGACCAGTCTCAACCAGTTGAAAGTGGTTTCCAACTGCTTAAAACCGGTCTAAACCAGTTTAACCAGTCCTGAAGCTGTTTGAACCAGAATAGACCAGTCTAAACCAGTGCTTGAAAATGGTCTAAACCAGTTCTAGCTGGTTCCCCAAGCTGTTTCAACCAGTTTAGACCAGTCTAAACCAGTTGAAAGTGGTTTGCAACTGCTTAAATCCGGTCTAAACCAGTTCTAAACGGTTCCCGAAGCTGTTTCAACCAGTTTAGACCAGTCTAAACCAGTTGAAAGTGGTTTGAACTGCTTAAAACCGGTCTAAACCAGTTCTAACCGGTTCCCCAAGCTGTTTCAACCAGTTTAGACCAGTCTAAACCAGTTTCAAGTGGTTTGCAACTACTTTGAAACCAGTCTAAACCAGTTCTAACTGGTTCCTGAAGCTGTTTGAACCAGTTTAGACCAGTCTAAACCAGTTGAAAGTGGTTTGCAACTGCTTGAAACCGGTCTAAACCAGTTCTAACCGGTTCCCTAAGCTGTTTCAACCAGTTTAGACCAGTCTAAAGCAGTTGAAAGTGGTTTGCAACTGCTTAAAACCAGTCTAAACGAGTTCTAGCCGGTTCCCTAAGCTGTTTCAACCAGTTTAGACCAGTCTAAACGAGTTGAAATTGGTTTGCAACTGCTTAAAACCAGTCTAAACCAGTTCTAACCGGTTCCCCAAGCTGTTTCAACTGGTTTAGACCAGTATAAACCAGTTGAAAGTGGTTTCGAATGCTTAAAACCGGTCTCAACCAGTAATAACAGGTTCCCCAAGCTGTTTCAACCAGTTTCAACTAGTCTAAACCAGTTGAACGTGGTTTGCAACTGCTTAAAACTGGTCTAAACCAGTTCTAACCGGTTCCCCAAGCTGTTTGAACCAGTTTAGACCAGTCTAAACCAGTTGAAAGTGGTTTGCAACTGCTTAAAACCGTCTAAACCAGTTCTAACCGGTTTCCCAAGCTGTTTGAACCATGTTTAGACCAGTCTAAACCAGTTGAAAGTGGTTTGCAAATTTTAAAACCGGTCTAAACCAGTTCTAACCGGTTTCCAAAGCTGTTTCAACCAGTTTAGACCAGTCTAAACCAGTTGAAAGTGGTTTGCAACTTTTTGAAACCGGTCTAAACCAGTTCTAAACGTTTCCCGAAGCTGTTTCAACCAGTTTAGACCAGTCTAAACCAGTTGAAAGTGGTTTGCAACTGCTTAAAACCGGTCTAAACCAGTTCTAACCGGTTCCCCAAGCTGTTTCAACCAGTTTAGACCAGTCTAAACCAGTTGAAAGTGGTTTGCAACTGCTTAAAACCGGTCTAAACCAGTTCTAACCGGTTCCCAAGCTGTTTGAACCAGTTTAGACCAGTCTAAACCAGTTGAAAGTGGTTTGCAACTGCTGAAAAACCGGTCTAAACCAGTTCTAACCGGTTTCCCAAGCCCTTTGAACCTGTTTAGACAAGTCTAAACTAGGTGAAAGTGGTTTGCAACTGCTTGAGACCGGTCTAAACCAGTTCTAACCGGTTTCCTAAGGTGTTTCAACCAGTTTAGACAAGTCTAAACCAGTTGAAAGTGGTTTGCAAATTCTTAAAACCGGTCTAAACCAGTTCTAACCGGTTCCCAAAGCTGTTTCAACCAGTTTAGACCAGTCTAAACCAGTTGAAAGTGGTTTGCAATTTTTGAAACTGGTCTAAACCAGTTCTAAACGTTTCCCGAAGCTGTTTTAACCAGTTTAGACCAGTCTAAACCAGGTGAAAGTGGTTTGCAACTGCTGAAAACCGGTCTAAACCAGTTCTAACCGGTTCCCCAAGCTGTTTCAACCATGTTAGACCAGTCTAAACCAGTTGAAAGTGGTTTCCAACTGCTTAAAAATGGTTTAAACCAGTTCTAGATGGTTCCCAAAGCTGTTTCAACCAGTTTAGACCAGTCTAAACCAGTTGAAAGTGGTTTGCAACTGTCTTAAAACCGGTCTAAACCAGTTCTAACCGGTTTCCCAAGCTGTTTGAACCAGTTTAGACCAGTCTAAACTAGTTGACAGTGGTTTGCAACTGCTTTGAACCGGTCTAAACCAGTTCTAACCGGTTTCCGAAGCAGTTTAAACCAGTTTAGACCAGTCTAAACCAGTTGAAAGTGGTTAGCAACTGCTTAAAACCGGTCTAAACCAGTTCTAACCGGTTCCCCAAGCTGTTTCAACCAGTTTAGACCAGTCTAAACCAGTTGAAAGTGGTTTGCAACTAATTAAAACCAGTCTAAACCAGTTCTAACCGGTTCCCGAAGCTGTTTCAACCAGTTTAGACCAGTCTAAATCAGTTTAAAGTGGTTTGCAACTTTAAACCGGTCAACCAGTTTAGACCAGTCTAAATCAGTTGAAGGTGGTTTGCAACTGCTTAAAACCGGTCTAAATCAGTTCTAACCAGTTCCCCAAGCTGTTTGAACCGGTTTAGACCAGTCTAAACCAGTTCAAAGTGGTTTGCAACTGCTTAAAGCCGGTCTAAACCAGATCTCACCGGTTCAAAAAGCTGTTACAACCAGTTTAGACTAGTCTAAACCAGTTGAAAGTGGTTTGCAACTGCTTAAAACCGAAACCAGTTCTTAACGTTTCCGGAAACTGTTTCAACCAGTTTAGTCCAGTCTAAACCAATTTAAAGTGGTTTGCAACTGCTTAAAGCCGGTCTAAACCAGTTTTAACCAGTTCCTGAAGCTGTTTCAACTGGTTTAGACCAGTCTAAACCAGTCTAAAAGTGGTTTGCAGCTGTTTAAAACCGGTCTAAACCAATTTTAAATGGTTCCTGAAGGTGTTTCAACCAGTTTAGACCAGTCTAAACCAGTTTACAGTGGTTTGCAACTCCTTAAAACTGGTCTAAAGCAGTTTTGACCCGTTCCCAAAGCTGTTTCAACCAGTTTTGACCAGTCTAAACCAGTGGAAAGTGGTTGGCAACAGCTCTATAAACCGGTCTAAACCAGTTCTAACCGGTTCCGCAAGCTCTATGAACCACTTTAGACTAGTCTAAACCAGTTGAAAGTGGTTTGCAACTGCTTAAAAACGGTCTAAACCAGTTCTAACCGGTTCGCAAGGCTGTTTCAACCAATATAGACCAGTCTAAACCATTTTAAAAGTGGTTTGGAGCTGCTTAAAACTGGTCTAAACCAATTTTAAATGGTTCCTGAAGCTGTTGAACCAGTTTAGACCAATCTAAACCAGGTTAAAGTGGTTTGCAACTGCTTAAAACCGGACTAAACCACTTCTAACCAGTTCCCGAAGCTGTTTCAACCACTTTAGACCAGTCTAAATCCGTTTAAAGTGGTTTGCAACTGCTTAAAACCGGTCTAAACCAGTTTTAACCGGTTCCAGAAGCTGCTAGAACCAGTTTAGACCAGTCTAAACCAGTTTAAAGTGGTTTGCCACTGCTTGAAACCGGTCTAAACCAGTTCTAACCGGTTCCCGAAACTGTTTCAACCAGTTTTGACCAGTCTTAACCAGTTAAAAGTGGTTTCCAACTGCTTAAAACAGGTATAAACCAGTTCTAACCTGTTCCCGAAGATGTTTCAAGCAAAATAGACCAGTCTAAACCAGTTTAAAGTGGTTTGCTTACTACTTTAAAGTGGTCTCTACCAGTTCTAACCGGTTCCCGAAGCTGTTTCAACCAGTTTAGACCAGTCTAAACCAGTTGAAAGTGGTTTGCAACTGCTTAAAACCAGTCTAAACCAGTTCTAACCGGTTCCCGAAGCAGTTTGAGCCAGTTTAGACCAGTTTAAACCAGTTGAAAAGTGGTTTGCAGCTGCTTAAACCCGGTCTAAACCAATTTTAAATTGTTCCTGAAGCTGTTTGAACCAGTTTAGACCAGTCTGAACCAGTTTAAAGTGGTTTGCAACTGCTTAAAAACGGTCTAAACCAGTTCTAACCTGTCCGCAATGCTGTTTCAACCAGTTTAGACCAGTCTAAACCAGTTTAAAAGTGGTTTCCAGCTGCTGAAGACCGGTTTAAACCAATTTTAAATGGTTCCCGAAGCTGTTGGAACCAGTTTAGAGCCGTCTAAACCAGTTTAAAGTGGTTTCCAAATGCTTAAAACCGGTCTAAACCAGTTCTAACCGCTTCCCCAAGCTGTTTCAGCCAGTTTAGACCAGTCTACATCAGTTTCAAGTGGTTTGCAACTACTTTGAACCAGTCTAAACCAGGTCTAACCGGTTCCCGAAGCAGTTTGAGCCAGTTTAGACCAGTCTAAACCAGGTGAAAGTGGTTTGCAACTAAACCGGTCTAAACCGGTTCTAAACGTTTCCCGAAGCTGTTTCAACCAGTTTAGACCAGTCTAAACCAGTTGAAAGTGGTTTGCAACTGCTTAAAACCGGTCTAAACCAGTTCTAACCGGTTCCCCAAGCTGTTTCAACCAGTTTAGACCAGTCTAAACCAGTTGAAAGTGGTTTGCAACTGCTTAAAACTGGTCTAAACCAGTTCTAACCGGTTCCCAAAGCTGTTTCAACCAGTTTAGACCAGTCTAAACCAGTTGAAAGTGGTTTGCAACTGCTTAAAAACGGTCTAAACCAGTTCTAACCTGTTTCCCAAGCTGTTTCAACCAGTTTAGACCAGTCTAAACCAGTTGAAAGTGGTTTGCAACTGCTTAAAACCAGTCTCAAACCACTTCTAACCGGTACCTCAAGCTGTTTCAACCAGTTTAGACCAGTCTAAACCAGTTGAAAGTGGTTTGCAACTGCTTAAAACCGGTCTAAACCAGTTCTAACCGGTTTCCCAAGCTGTTTCAACCAGTTTAGACCAGTCTAAACCAGGTGAAAGTGGTTTGCAACTGCTTAAAACCGGTCTAAACCAGTTCTAACCGGTTCCTGAAGCAGTTTCAACCAGTTTAGACCAGTCTAAACCAGTTGAAAGTGGTTTGCAACTTTTTGAAACCGGTCTAAACCAGTTCTAAACGTTTCCCGAAGCTGTTTCAACCAGTTTAGACCAGTCTAAACCAGTTGAAAGTGGTTTGCAACTGCTTAAAACCGGGCTAAACCAGTTCTAACCGGTTCCCGAAGCTGTTTCAACCAGTTTAGACCAGTCTAAACCAGTTGAAAGTGCTCTGCAACTGCTTAAAACTGGTCTAAACCAGTTCTTACAGGTTCCGGAAGCTGTATCAACCAGTTTAGACCAGTCTCAACCAGTTGAAAGTGGTTTGCTAACTGCTTAAAACTGGTCTAAACCAGTTCTAACCACTTTCCCAAAGCTGTTTCAACCAGTTTAGACCAGTCTAAACCAGTTGAAAGTGGTTTGCAACTGCTTAAAACCAGTCTAAACCACTTCTAACCGGTTCCCCAAGCTGTTTCAACCAGTTTAGACCAGTCTAAACCAGTTGAAAGTGGTTTGCAACTGCTTAAAACCGGTCTAAACCAGTTCTAACCGGTTTCCCAAGCCGTTTGAACCTGTTTAGACCAGTCTAAACCAGGTGAAAGTGGTTTGCAAATGCTTAAAACCGGTCTAAACCAGTTCTAACCGGTTCCTGAAGCTGTTTCAACCAGTTTAGACCAGTCTAAACCAGTTGAAAGTGGTTTGCAACTGCTTAAAACCGGTCTAAACCAGTTCTAACTGGTTCCCCAAGCTGTTTCAACCAGTTTAGACCAGTCTAAACCAGTTGAAAGTGGTTTGCAACTGCTTAAAACCTGGTCTAAACCAGTTCTAACCGGTTCCCAAGCTGTTTCAACCAGTTTAGACCAGTCTAAACCAGTTGAAAGTGGTTTGCAACTGCTTAAAACTGGTCTAAACCAGTTCTAAACCACTTCCCGAAGCTGTTTCAACCAGTTTAGACCAGTCTAAACCAGTTGAAAGTGGTTTGCAACTGCTTAAAACCGGTCTAAACCACTTTTTTCCGGTTCCTGAAGCTGTTTCAACCAGTTTAGACCAGTCTAAACCAGTTGAAAGTGGTTTGCAACTGCTTAAAACCGGTCTAAACCAGTTCTAACCGGTTCCCCAAGCTGTTTGAACCAGTTTAGACCAGTCTAAACCAGTTTAAAGTGGTTTGCAACTGCTTAAAACCGGTCTAAACCAGTTCTCACCGGTTCAAAAAGCTGTTTCAACCAGTTTAGACTAGTCTAAACCAGTTGAAAGTGGTTTGCAACTGGTTAAAACCGGTCTAAACCAGTTCTAACCGGTTCCCCAAGCTGTATGAACCAGCTAAGAACAGTCTAAACCAGTTGAAAGTGGTTTGCCACTGCTTAAAACCGGTCTTAAACCAGTTCTTACAGGTTCCCGAAGCTGTTGCAACCAGTTTAGACCAGTCTAAACCAGTTGGAAGTGGTTTGCAACTGTTTAAAACCGCTCTAAACCAGTTCTAACTGGTTTCTGAAGCTGTTTGAACCAGTTTGGACCAGTCTAAACCAGTTGAAAGTGGTTTGCAACTGCTTAAAACTGGTCTAAACCAGTTCTAACCGGTTTCCGAAGCTGTTTCAACCAGTTTAGACCAGTCTAAACCAGTTGAAAGTGCTCTGCAACTGCTTAAAACTGGTCTAAACCAGTTCTTACAGGTTCCGGAAGCTGTATCAACCAGTTTAGACCAGTCTCAACCAGTTGAAAGTGGTTTGCTACTGCTGTAAAACTGGTCTAAACCAGTTCTAACCGCTTCCCGAAGCTGTTTCCAACTGTTTAGACCAGTCTAAACCAGTTTAACGTGTTTTGCAACTGCTTAAAACCGGTTTAAACCACTTTTTTCCGGTTCCTGAAGCTGTTTCAACCAGTTTAGACCAGTCTAAACCAGTTGAAAGCGGTTGGCAACTGCTTAAAACCTGTCTAAAAAACTTCTAACCGGTTCCCCAAGCTGTTTCAACCAGTTGAGACCAGTCTAAATCAGTTTAAAGTGGTTTGCAACTACTTAAAAACACTCTAAGCCAGTTCTAACCGGTTCCTGAAGCAGTTTGAACCAGTTTAGACCAGTCTAAACCAGTTTAACGTGGTTTGCAACTGCTTAAAACCGGTCTAAAAAAGTTGTAACC
Organism: Crocodylus siamensis; assembly: GCF_052110815.1. Taxonomy (NCBI): domain Eukaryota; kingdom Metazoa; phylum Chordata; order Crocodylia; family Crocodylidae; genus Crocodylus; species Crocodylus siamensis. The sequence goes on along the minus strand of NC_143396.1, from coordinate 89,095 downwards.
GGTTCCCCAAGCTGTTTCAACCAGTTTAGACCAGTCTAAATCAGTTTAAAGTGGTTTGCAACTAATTTAAACCAGTCTAAACCAGTTCTAACCGGTTTCCGAAGCAGTTTGAACCAGTTTAGACCAATCTTAATCAGTTTAAAGTGGTTTGCAATTACTTTAAACCGGTCGAAACCAGTTCTTAACGTTTCCGGAAACTGTTTCAACCAGTTTAGTCCAGTCTAAACCAATTTAAAGTGGTTTGCAACTGCTTAAAGCCGGTCTAAACCAGTTTTAACCAGTTCCTGAAGCTGTTTCAACTGGTTTAGACCAGTCTAAACCAGTCTAAAAGTGGTTTGCAGCTGTTTAAAACCGGTCTAAACCAATTTTAAATGGTTCCTGAAGGTGTTTCAACCAGTTTAGACCAGTCTAAACCAGTTTACAGTGGTTTGCAACTGCTTAAAACTGGTCTAAAGCAGTTTTGACCCGTTCCCAAAGCTGTTTCAACCAGTTTTGACCAGTCTAAACCAGTGGAAAGTGGTTGGCAACAGCTCTATAAACCGGTCTAAACCAGTTCTAACCGGTTCCGCAAGCTCTATGAACCACTTTAGACTAGTCTAAACCAGTTGAAAGTGGTTTGCAACTGCTTAAAAACGGTCTAAACCAGTTCTAACCGGTTCGCAAGGCTGTTTCAACCAATATAGTCTAAACCATTTTAAAAGTGGTTTGGAGCTGCTTAAAACTGGTCTAAACCAATTTTAAATGGTTCCTGAAGCTGTTGAACCAGTTTAGACCAATCTAAACCAGGTTAAAGTGGTTTGCAACTGCTTAAAACCGGTAAACCACTTCTAACCAGTTCCCGAAGCTGTTTCAACCACTTTAGACCAGTCTAAATCCGTTTAAAGTGGTTTGCAACTGCTTAAAACCGGTGTAAACCAGTTTTAACCGGTTCCAGAAGCTGCTAGAACCAGTTTAGACCAGTCTAAACCAGTTTAAAGTGGTTTGCCACTGCTTGAAACCGGTCTAAACCAGTTCTAACCGGTTCCCGAAACTGTTTCAACCAGTTTTGACCAGTCTTAACCAGTTAAAAGTGGTTTCCAACTGCTTAAAACAGGTATAAACCAGTTCTAACCTGTTCCCGAAGATGTTTCAAGCAAAATAGACCAGTCTAAACCAGTTTAAAGTGGTTTGCTTACTACTTTAAAGTGGTCTCTACCAGTTCTAACCGGTTCCCGAAGCTGTTTCAACCAGTTTAGACCAGTCTAAACCAGTTGAAAGTGGTTCGCAACTGCTTAAAACCAGTCTAAACCAGTTCTAACCGGTTCCCGAAGCAGTTTGAGCCAGTTTAGACCAGTTTAAACCAGTTGAAAAGTGGTTTGCAGCTGCTTAAACCCGGTCTAAACCAATTTTAAATTGTTCCTGAAGCTGTTTGAACCAGTTTAGACCAGTCTGAACCAGTTTAAAGTGGTTTGCAACTGCTTAAAAACGGTCTAAACCAGTTCTAACCTGTCCGCAATGCTGTTTCAACCAGTTTAGACCAGTCTAAACCAGTTTAAAAGTGGTTTCCAGCTGCTGAAGACCGGTTTAAACCAATTTTAAATGGTTCCCGAAGCTGTTGGAACCAGTTTAGAAAACCAGTTTAAAGTGGTTTCCAAATGCTTAAAACCGGTCTAAACCAGTTCTAACCGTTCCCCAAGCTGTTTCAAGTTTAGACCAGTCTACATAGTTTCAAGTGGTTTGCAACTACTTTGAACCAGTCTAAACCAGTCTAACCGGTTCCCGAAAGTGAGTTTAACCAAACCAGTCTAAACCAGCTTAAAAAACCGGTTCCCGAAGCTGTTTCAACCAGTTTAGACCAGTTCTAAAACCGGTCTTCCCCAAGCTGTTTCAGCCAGTTTAGACCAGTCTACATCAGTTTCCTAGTTAAACCAGGTCTAACCGGTTCCCGAAGCAGTTTGAGCCAGTTTAGACCAGTCTAAAGCAGTTGAAAGTGGTTTGCAACTTTTTGAAACCGGTCTAAACCGGTTCTAAACGTTTCCCGAAGCTGTTTCAACCAGTTTAGACCAGTGTAAACCAGGTGAAAGTGGTTTGCAACTGCTTAAAACCGGTCTAAACCAGTTCTAACCGGTTCCCCAAGCTGTTCCAACCATGTTAGACCAGTCTAAACCAGTTGAAAGTGGTTTGCAACTGCTTAAAAATGGTCTAAACCAGTTCTAGACGGTTCCCAAAGCTGTTTCAACCAGTTTAGACCAGTCTAAACCAGTTGAAAGTGGTTTGCAACTGCTTAAAAACGGTCTAAACCAGTTCTAACCTGTTTCCCAAGCTGTTTCAACCGGTTTAGACCAGTCTAAACCAGTTGAAAGTGGTTTGCAACTGCTTAAAACCAGTCTCAACCACTTCTAACCGGTACCTCAAGCTGTTTCAACCAGTTTAGACCAGTCTAAACCAGTTGAAAGTGGTTTGCAACTGCTTAAAACCGGTCTAAACCAGTTCTAACCGGTTTCCCAAGCCGCGTGAACCTGTTTAGACCAGTCTAAACCAGGTGAAAGTGGTTTGCAAATGCTTAAAACCGGTCTAAACCAGTTCTAACCGGTTTCTGAAGGTGTTTCAACCAGTTTAGACCAGGCTAAACCAGTTGAAAGTGGTTTGCAACTTTTTGAAACCGGTCTAAATCAGTTCTAAACGTTTCCCGAAGCTGTTTCAACCAGTTTAGCCCAGTCTAAACTAGTTGAAAGTGGTTTGCAACTGCTTAAAACTGGGCTAAACCAGTTCTAACCGGTTTCCGAAGCTGTTTCAACCAGTTTAGACCAGTCTAAACCAGTTGAAAGTGCTCTGCAACTGCTTAAAACTGGTCTAAACCAGTTCTTACAGGTTCCGGAAGCTGTATCAACCAGTTTAGACCAGTCTCAACCAGTTGAAAGTGGTTTGCTACTGCTGTAAAACTGGTCTAAACCAGTTCTAACCACTTCCCAAAGCTGTTTCCAACTGTTTAGACCAGTCTAAACCAGTTTAACGTTTTTTGCAACTGCTTAAAACCGCTTTAAACCACTTTTTTCTGGTTCCTAAAGCTGTTTCAACCAGTTTAGACCAGTCTAAACCAGTTGAAAGCGGTTGGCAACTGCTTAAAACCGGACTAAACCAGTTCTAACCTGTTCCCCAAGCTGTTTGAACCAGTTTAGACCAGTCTAAACCAGTTGAAAGTGGTTTGCAACTGCTTAAAACCGGTCTAAACCAGTTCTCACCGTTTCAAAAAGCTGTTTCAACCAGTTTAGACTAGTCTAAAGCAGTTGAAAGTGGTTTGCAACTGGTTAAAACCGCTCCAAACCAGTTCTAACCGGTTCCCCAAGCTGTATGAACCAGCTAAGAACAGTCTAAACCAGTTGAAAGTGGTTTACCACTGCTTAAAACCGGTCTTAACCAGTTCTTACAGGTTCCCGAAGCTGTTGCAACCAGTTTAGACCAGTCTAAACCAGTTGGAAGTGGTTTGCAACTGTTTAAAACCGCTCTAAACCAGTTCTAACTGGTTTCTGAAGCTGTTTGAACCAGTTTGGACCGGTCTAAACCAGTTGAAAGTGGTTTGCAACTGCTTAAAACTGGTCTAAACCAGTTCTAACCGGTTTCCGAAGCTGTTTCAACCAGTTTAGACCAGTCTAAACCAGTTGAAAGTGCTCTGCAACTGCTTAAAACTGGTCTAAACCAGTTCTTACAGGTTCCGGAAGCTGTATCAACCAGTTTAGACCAGTCTCAACCAGTTGAAAGTGGTTTGCTACTGCTGTAAAACTGGTCTAAACCAGTTCTAACCACTTCCCAAAGCTGTTTCCAACTGTTTAGACCAGTCTAAAAAAGTTTAACGTGTTTTGCAACTGCTTAAAACCAGTTTAAACCACTTTTTTCCGGTTCCTGAAGCTGTTTCAACCAGTTTAGACCAGTCTAAACCAGTTGAAAGCGGTTGGCAACTGCTTAAAACCTGTCTAAAAAACTTCTAACCGGTTCCCCAAGCTGTTTCAACCAGTTGAGACCAGTCTAAATCAGTTTAAAGTGGTTTGCAATACTTAAAGACACTCTAAGCCAGTTCTAACCGGTTCCTGAAGCAGTTTGAACCACTTTAGACCAGTCTAAACCAGTTTAACGTGGTTTGCAACTGCTTAAAACCGGTCTAAAAAAGTTGTAACCGGTTCCCCAAGCTGTTTCAACAAGTTTAGACCAGTCTAAACCAGTTGAAAGTGGTTTGCAACTTCTTAAAAACGGTCTAAACCAGTTCTAACCGGTTCGCAAGGCTGTTTCAACCAATATAGACCAGTCTAAACCATTTTAAAAGTGGTTTGGAGCTGCTTAAAACTGGTCTAAACCAATTTTAAATGGTTCCTGAAGCTGTTGAACCAGTTTAGACCAATCTAAACCAGGTTAAAGTGGTTTGCAACTGCTTAAAACCGGTCTAAACCACTTCTAACCGGTTGCCGAAGCTGTTTCAACCACTTTAGACCAGTCTAAATCCGTTTAAAGTGGTTTGCAACTGCTTAAAACCGGTCTAAACCAGTTTTAACCGGTTCCAGAAGCTGTTTCAACCAGTTTAGACCAGTCTAAACCAGTTTAAAGTGGTTTGCCACTGCTTAAAACCGGTCTAAACCAGTTCTAACCGGTTCCCCAAGCTGTTTCAACCAGTTTAGACCAGTCTAAACCAGTTAAAAGTGGTTTGCAACTGCTTAAAACCGGTCTAAACCAGTTCTAACCTGTTCCCGAAGCTGTTTCAACCAGTTTAGACCAGTCTAAACCAGTTTAAAGTGGTTTGCAACTGCTTAAAACCGGTCTAAACCAGTTCTAACCGGTTCCCCAAGCTGTTTCAACCAGTTTAGACCAGTCTAAACCAGTTGAAAGTGGTTTGCAACTGCTTAAAACCAGTCTAAACCAGTTCTAACCGGTTCCCGAAGCAGTTTGAGCCAGTTTAGACCAGTCTAAACCAGTTGAAAAGTGGTTTGCAACTGCTTAAAACCGGTCTAAAACCAGTTGTAACCGGTTCCCCAAGCTGTTTCAACCAGTTTAGACCAGTCTAAACCAGTTTAAAGTGGTTTGCAACTAATTTAAACCAGTTCTAACCGGTTTCCGAAGCAAACCAATTTTAAATGTTTGAACCAGTTTAGACCAAACCAGTCTTAATCAGTTCTAACCGCTTCCCCAAGCTGTTTGCAATTACTTTAAAGTCCGGTCGAAACCAGTTTAGACCAGTCTAAACCAGTTTCCAACTGCTTAAAACCGGTCTAAACCAGTTCTAACCGGTTCCCCAAGCTGTTTCAACCAGTTTAGACCAGTCTAAACCAGTTGAAAGTGGTTTGCAACTGCTTAAAACCGGTCTAAACCAGTTTTAACCAGTTCCTGAAGCTGTTTCAACTGGTTTAGACCAGTCTAAACCAGTCTAAAAGTGGTTTGCAGCTGTTTAAAACCGGTCTAAACCAATTTTAAATGGTTCCTGAAGGTGTTTCAACCAGTTTAGACCAGTCTAAACCAGTTTACAGTGGTTTGCAACTGCTTAAAACCGGTCTAAAGCAGTTTTGACCCGTTCCCAAAGCTGTTTCAACCAGTTTTGACCAGTCTAAACCAGTGGAAAGTGGTTGGCAACAGCTCTATAAACCGGTCTAAACCAGTTCTAACCGGTTCCGCAAGCTCTATGAACCACTTTAGACTAGTCTAAACCAGTTGAAAGTGGTTTGCAACTGCTTAAAAACGGTCTAAACCAGTTCTAACCGGTTCGCAAGGCTGTTTCAACCAATATAGACCAGTCTAAACCATTTTAAAAGTGGTTTGGAGCTGCTTAAAACTGGTCTAAACCAATTTTAAATGGTTCCTGAAGCTGTTGAACCAGTTTAGACCAATCTAAACCAGGTTAAAGTGGTTTGCAACTGCTTAAAACCGGTCTAAACCACTTCTAACCGGTTCCCGAAGCTGTTTCAACCAGTTTAGACCAGTCTAAATCCGTTTAAAGTGGTTTGCAACTGCTTAAAACCGGTGTAAACCAGTTTTAACCGGTTCCAGAAGCTGCTAGAACCAGTTTAGACCAGTCTAAACCAGTTTAAAGTGGTTTGCCACTGCTTGAAACCGGTCTAAACCAGTTCTAACCGGTTCCCGAAACTGTTTCAACCAGTTTTGACCAGTCTAAACCAGTTAAAAGTGGTTTCCAACTGCTTAAAACAGGTATAAACCAGTTCTAACCTGTTCCCGAAGATGTTTCAAGCAAAATAGACCAGTCTAAACCAGTTTAAAGTGGTTTGCTTACTACTTTAAAGTGGTCTCTACCAGTTCTAACCGGTTCCCGAAGCTGTTTCAACCAGTTTAGACCAGTCTAAACCAGTTGAAAGTGGTTTGCAACTGCTTAAAACCAGTCTAAACCAGTTCTAACCGGTTCCCGAAGCAGTTTGAGCCAGTTTAGACCAGTCTAAACCAGTTGAAAGTGGTTTGCAACTGCTTAAAAACGGTCTAAACCAATTTTAAATTGTTCCTGAAGCTGTTTGAACCAGTTTAGACCAGTCTGAACCAGTTTAAAGTGGTTTGCAACTGCTTAAAACTAGTCTAAACCAGTTCTAACCGGTTCCCCAAGCTGTTTCAACCAGTTTAGACCAGTCTAAACCAGTTGAAAGTGGTTTGCAACTGCTTAAAAACGGTCTAAACCAGTTCTAACCTGTCCGCAATGCTGTTTCAACCAGTTTAGACCAGTCTAAACCAGTTTAAAAGTGGTTTCCAGCTGCTGAAGACCGGTTTAAACCAATTTTAAATGGTTCCCGAAGCTGTTGGAACCAGTTTAGAGCCGTCTAAACCAGTTTAAAGTGGTTTCCAAATGCTTAAAACCGGTCTAAACCAGTTCTAACCGCTTCCCCAAGCTGTTTCAGCCAGTTTAGACCAGTCTACATCAGTTTCAAGTGGTTTGCAACTACTTTGAACCAGTCTAAACCAGGTCTAACCGGTTCCCGAAGCAGTTTGAGCCAGTTTAGACCAGTCTAAAGCAGTTGAAAGTGGTTTGCAACTTTTTGAAACCGGTCTAAACCGGTTCTAAACGTTTCCCGAAGCTGTTTCAACCAGTTTAGACCAGTGTAAACCAGTTGAAAGTGGTTTGCAACTGCTTAAAACCGGTCTAAACCAGTTCTAACCGGTTCCCCAAGCTGTTTCAACCATGTTAGACCAGTCTAAACCAGTTGAAAGTGGTTTGCAACTGCTTAAAACCGGTCTAAACCAGTTCTAACCGGTTCCCGAAGCTGTTTCAACCAGTTTAGACCAGTCTAAACCAGTTGAAAGTGGTTTGCAACTGCTTAAAACCGGTCTAAACCAGTTCTAACCGGTTTCCCAAGCTGTTTCAACCAGTTTAGACCAGTCTAAACCAGTTGAAAGTGGTTTGCAACTGCTTAAAACCGGTCTAAACCAGTTCTAACCGGTTCCTGAAGCTGTTTCAACCAGTTTAGACCAGTCTAAACCAGTTGAAAGTGGTTTGCAACTGCTTAAAACCGGTCTAAACCAGTTCTAACCGGTTCCCCAAGCTGTTTCAACCAGTTTAGACCAGTCTAAACCAGTTGAAAGTGGTTTGCAACTGCTTAAAACCGGTCTAAACCAGTTCTAACCGGTTCCTGAAGCTGTTTCAACCAGTTTAGACCAGTCTAAACCAGTTGAAAGTGGTTTGCAACTGCTTAAAACCGGTCTAAACCAGTTCTAACCGGTTCCCCAAGCTGTTTCAACCAGTTTAGACCAGTCTAAACCAGTTGAAAGTGGTTTGCAACTGCTTAAAACCGGTCTAAACCAGTTCTAACCGGTTCCCGAAGCTGTTTCAACCAGTTTAGACCAGTCTAAACCAGTTGAAAGTGGTTTGCAACTGCTTAAAACCGGTCTAAACCAGTTCTAACCGGTTCCCGAAGCTGTTTGAACCAGTTTAGACCAGTCTAAACCAGTTGAAAGTGGTTTGCAACTGCTTAAAACCGGTCTAAACCAGTTCTAACCGGTTCCCGAAGCTGTTTCAACCAGTTTAGACCAGTCTAAACCAGTTGAAAGTGGTTTGCAACTGCTTAAAACCGGTCTAAACCAGTTCTAACCGGTTCCCCAAGCTGTTTCAACCAGTTTAGACCAGTCTAAACCAGTTGAAAGTGGTTTGCAACTGCTTAAAACCGGTCTAAACCAGTTCTAACCGGTTCCCCAAGCTGTTTCAACCAGTTTAGACCAGTCTAAACCAGTTGAAAGTGGTTTGCAACTGCTTAAAACCGGTCTAAACCAGTTCTAACCGGTTCCCTAAAGCTGTTTCAACCAGTTTAGACCAGTCTAAACCAGTTGAAAGTGGTTTGCAACTGCTTAAAACCGGTCTAAACCAGTTCTAACCGGTTCCCCAAGCTGTTTCAACCAGTTTAGACCAGTCTAAACCAGTTGAAAGTGGTTTGCAACTGCTTAAAACCGGTCTAAACCAGTTCTAACCGGTTCCCGAAGCTGTTTCAACCAGTTTAGACCAGTCTAAACCAGTTGAAAGTGGTTTGCAACTGCTTAAAACCGGTCTAAACCAGTTCTAACCGGTTCCCGAAGCTGTTTCAACCAGTTTAGACCAGTCTAAACCAGTTGAAAGTGGTTTGCAACTGCTTAAAACCAGTCTAAACCAGTTCTAACCGGTTCCCCAAGCTGTTTCAACCAGTTTAGACCAGTCTAAACCAGTTGAAAGTGGTTTGCAACTGCTTAAAACCGGTCTAAACCAGTTCTAACCGGTTCCCCAAGCTGTTTCAACCAGTTTAGACCAGTCTAAACCAGTTGAAAGTGGTTTGCAACTGCTTAAAACCGGTCTAAACCAGTTCTAACCGGTTCCCGAAGCTGTTTCAACCAGTTTAGACCAGTCTAAACCAGTTGAAAGTGGTTTGCAACTGCTTAAAACCGGTCTAAACCAGTTCTAACCGGTTCCCGAAGCTGTTTCAACCAGTTTAGACCAGTCTAAACCAGTTGAAAGTGGTTTGCAACTGCTTAAAACCGGTCTAAACCAGTTCTAACCGGTTCCCCAAGCTGTTTCAACCAGTTTAGACCAGTCTAAACCAGTTGAAAGTGGTTTGCAACTGCTTAAAACCGGTCTAAACCAGTTCTAACCGGTTCCCCAAGCTGTTTCAACCAGTTTAGACCAGTCTAAACCAGTTGAAAGTGGTTTGCAACTGCTTAAAACCGGTCTAAACCAGTTCTAACCGGTTCCCCAAGCTGTTTGAACCAGTTTAGACCAGTCTAAACCAGTTGAAAGTGGTTTGCAACTGCTTAAAACCGGTCTAAACCAGTTCTAACCGGTTCCCCAAGCTGTTTCAACCAGTTTAGACCAGTCTAAACCAGTTGAAAGTGGTTTGCAACTGCTTAAAACCAGTCTAAACCAGTTCTAACCGGTTCCCGAAGCTGTTTCAACCAGTTTAGACCAGTCTAAACCAGTTGAAAGTGGTTTGCAACTGCTTAAAACCGGTCTAAACCAGTTCTAACGGTTCCCGAAGCTGTTTCAACCAGTTTAGACCAGTCTAAACCAGTTGAAAGTGGTTTGCAACTGCTTAAAACCGGTCTAAACCAGTTCTAACCGGTTCCCGAAGCTGTTTCAACCAGTTTAGACCAGTCTAAACCAGTTGAAAGTGGTTTGCAACTGCTTAAAACCGGTCTAAACCAGTTCTAACCGGTTCCCGAAGCTGTTTCAACCAGTTTAGACCAGTCTAAACCAGTTGAAAGTGGTTTGCAACTGCTTAAAACCGGTCTAAACCAGTTCTAACCGGTTCCCCAAGCTGTTTCAACCAGTTTAGACCAGTCTAAACCAGTTGAAAGTGGTTTGCAACTGCTTAAAACCGGTCTAAACCAGTTCTAACCAGTTCCCCAAGCTGTTTGAACCAGTTTAGACCAGTCTAAACCAGTTGAAAGTGGTTTGCAACTGCTTAAAACTGGTCTAAACCAGTTTTTTCCGGTTCCTGAAGCTGTTTCAACCAGTTTAGACCAGTCTAAACCAGTTGAAAGTGGTTTGCAACTGCTTAAAACCGGTCTAAACCAGTTCTAACCAGTTCCCCAAGCTGTTTGAACCAGTTTAGACCAGTCTAACACAGTTGAAAGTGGTTTGCAACTGCTTAAAACCGGTCTAAACCAGTTCTCACCGGTTCAAAAAGCTGTTTCAACCAGTTTAGACCAGTCTAAACCAGGTGAAAGTGGTTTCCAACTGTTTAAAACCGCTCTAAACCAGTTCTAACTGGTTTCCGAAGCTGTTTGAACCAGTTTGGACCAGTCTAAACCAGTTGAAAATGGTTTGGAACTGCTTAGAACCGGTCTAAACCAGTTCTATAGCGGTTCCCCGAGCTGTTTCAACCAGTTTAAAGCAGTCTAAACCAGTTTAAAGTGGTTTGAAACTCTTTGAAACCAGTCTAAACCAGTTTCTTCCGGATCCCTAAGCTGTTTAAACCAGTTTAAAAAAGTCTAAACCAGTTGAAAGTGGTTTGCAACTGCTTAAAACCGGTATAAACCAGTTCTAACCGGTTACCCAAGCTGTTTCAACCAGTTTAGACCAGTCTAAACCAGGTGAAAGTGGTTTGCAACTGCTTAAAACCAGTCTAAACCAGTTCTAACCGGTTCCCCAAGCTGTTTCAACCATGTTAGACCAGTCTAAACCAGTTGAAAGTGGTTTGCAACTGCTTAAAAATGGTCTAAACCAGTTCTAGACGGTTCCCAAAACTGTTTCAACCAGTTTATACCAGTCTAAACCAGTTGAAATTGATTTCCAACTGCTTAAAACCGGACTAAACCAGTTCTAACCGGTTTCCCAAGCTGTTTCAACCGGTTTAGACCAGTCTAAACCCGTTGAAAGTGGTTTGCAACTGCTTAAAACCAGTCTAAACCACTTCTAACCGGTTCCCCAAGCTGTTTCAACCAGTTTAGACCAGTCTAAACCAGTTGAAAGTGGTTTGCAACTGCCTAAAACCGGTCTAAACCAGTTCTAACCGGTTTCCCAAGCCGTTTGAACCTGTTTAGACCAGTCTAAACCAGGTGAAAGTTGTTTGCAAATGCTTAAAACCGGTTTAAACCAGTTCTAACCAGTTTCCGAAGGTGTTTCAACCAGTTTAGACCAGTCTAAACCAGCTGAAAATGCTTTGCAACTGCTTAAAACCTCTCTAAACCAGTTCTAACTAGTTCCCCATGCTGTTTCAACCAGTTTAGACCAGTCTAAACCAGTTGAAAGTGGTTTGCAACTTTTTGAAACCGGTCTAAATCAGTTCTAAACGTTTCCCGAAACTGTTTCAACCAGTTTAGACCAGTCTAAACCAGTTGAAAGTGGCTTGCAACTGCTTAAAACCGGTCTAAACCAGTTCTAACCGGTTCCCCAAGCTGTATGAACCAGCTAAGAACAGTCTAAACCAGTTGAAAGTGGTTTGCCACTGCATAAAACCGGTCTTAACCAGTTCTTACAGGTTCCCGAAGCTGTTGCAACCAGTTTAGACCAGTCTAAACCAGTTGAAAGTGGTTTCCAACTGTTTAAAACCGCTCTAAACCAGTTCTAACTGGTTTCCGAAGCTGTTTGAACCAGTTTGGACCAGTCTAAACCACTTGAAAATGGTTTGGAACTGCTTAGAACCGGTCTAAACCAGTTCTATAGCGGTTCCCCGAGCTGTTTCAACCAGTTTAGACCAGTCTAAACCAGTTTAAAGTGGTTTGCAACTCTTTGGAACCAGTCTAAACCAGTTTCTTCCGGATCCCTAAGCTGTTTAAACCAGTTTAAAAAAGTCTAAACCAGTTGAAAGTGGTTTGCAACTGCTTAAAACCGGTATAAACCAGTTCTAACCGGTTACCCAAGCTGTTTCAACCAGTTTAGACCAGTCTAAACCAGTTGAAAGTGGTTTGCAACTGCTTAAAACCAGTCTAAACCAGTTCTAGCCGGTTCCCTAAGCTGTTTCAACCAGTTTAGACCAGTCTAAACGAGTTGTAATTGATTTGCAACTGCTTAAAACCAGTCTAAACCAGTTCTAACCGGTTCCCCAAGCTGTTTCAACCAGTTTCGACCAGTCTAAACCAGTTGAAAGTGGTTTGCAACTGCTTAAAACGGTCTAAACCAGTTCTAACCGGTTCCCCAAGCTGTTTGAACATGTTTAGACCAGTCTAAACCAGTTGAAAGTGGTTCGCAACTTTTTGGAACCGGTCTAAACCAGTTCTAAACGTTTCATGAAGGTGTTTCAACCATGTTTAGACCAGTCTAAACCAGTTGAAAGTGGTTTGCAACTGCTTAAAACCGGTCTAAACCAGTTCTAACGGTTCCCAAAACTGTTTCAACCAGTTTATACCAGTCTAAACCAGTTGAAAGTGGTGATTTGCAACTGCTTAAAACCGGTCTAAACCAGTTCTAACCTGTTTCCCAAGCTGTTTCAACCAGTTTAGACCAGTCTAAACCAGTTGAAAGTGGTTTGCAACTGCTTAAAACCGGTCTAAACCAGTTCTAACCGGTTCCCCAAGCTGTTTCAACCAGTTTAGACCAGTCTAAACCAGTTGAAAGTGGTTTGCAACTGCTTAAAACCGGTCTAAACCAGTTCTAACTGGTTTAAAACCTAAACCAGTTTTAACCGGTTCCTGAAGCTGTTTCAACCAAGCTGTTTCAACCAGTTTAGACCAGTCTAAACCAGTTGAAAGTGGTTTGCAACTGCTTAAAACCGGTCTAAACCAGTTCTAACCGGTTCCCCAAGCTGTTTCAACCAGTTTAGACCAGTCTAAACCAGTTGAAAGTGGTTTGCAACTGCTTAAAACCAGTGTTCTTACCGGTTCCCGAAGCTGTTTCAACCAGTTTAGACCAGTCTAAACCAGTTGAAAGTGGTTTGCAACTGCTTAAAACCGGTCTAAACCAGTTCTAACCAGTTCCCCAAGCTGTTTGAACCAGTTTAGACCAGTCTAAACCAGTTGAAAGTGGTTTGCAACTGCTTAAAACCGGTCTAAACCAGTTCTCACCGGTTCAAAAAGCTGTTTCAACCAGTTTAGACCAGTCTAAACCAGTTGAAAGTGGTTTCCAACTGTTTAAAACCGCTCTAAACCAGTTCTAACTGGTTTCCGAAGCTGTTTGAACCAGTTTGGACCAGTCTAAACCAGTTGAAAATGGTTTGGAACTGCTTAGAACCGGTCTAAACCAGTTCTATAGCGGTTCCCCGAGCTGTTTCAACCAGTTTAAACAGTCTAAACCAGTTTAAAGTGGTTTGCAACTCTTTGAAACCAGTCTAAACCAGTTTCTTCCGGATCCCTAAGCTGTTTAAACCAGTTTAAAAAAGTCTAAACCAGTTGAAAGTGGTTTGCAACTGCTTAAAACCGGTATAAACCAGTTCTAACCGGTTACCCAAGCTGTTTCAACCAGTTTAGACCAGTCTAAACCAGGTGAAAGTGGTTTGCAACTGCTTAAAACCAGTCTAAACCAGTTCTAACCGGTTCCCCAAGCTGTTTCAACCATGTTAGACCAGTCTAAACCAGTTGAAAGTGGTTTGCAACTGCTTAAAAATGGTCTAAACCAGTTCTAGACGGTTCCCAAAACTGTTTCAACCAGTTTATACCAGTCTAAACCAGTTGAAATTGATTTGCAACTGCTTAAAACCGGACTAAACCAGTTCTAACCGGTTTCCCAAGCTGTTTCAACCGGTTTAGACCAGTCTAAACCCGTTGAAAGTGGTTTGCAACTGCTTAAAACCAGTCTAAACCACTTCTAACCGGTTCCCCAAGCTGTTTCAACCAGTTTAGACCAGTCTAAACCAGTTGAAAGTGGTTTGCAACTGCCTAAAACCGGTCTAAACCAGTTCTAACCGGTTTCCCAAGCCGTTTGAACCTGTTTAGACCAGTCTAAACCAGGTGAAAGTTGTTTGCAAATGCTTAAAACCGGTTTAAACCAGTTCTAACCAGTTTCCGAAGGTGTTTCAACCAGTTTAGACCAGTCTAAACCAGCTGAAAATGCTTTGCAACTGCTTAAAACCTCTCTAAACCAGTTCTAACTAGTTCCCCATGCTGTTTCAACCAGTTTAGACCAGTCTAAACCAGTTGAAAGTGGTTTGCAACTGCTTAAAACCGGTCTAAACCAGTTCTAAACGTTTCCCGAAACTGTTTCAACCAGTTTAGACCAGTCTAAACCAGTTGAAAGTGGCTTGCAACTGCTTAAAACCGGTCTAAACCAGTTCTAACCGGTTCCCCAAGCTGTATGAACCAGCTAAGAACAGTCTAAACCAGTTGAAAGTGGTTTGCCACTGCATAAAACCGGTCTTAACCAGTTCTTACAGGTTCCCGAAGCTGTTGCAACCAGTTTAGACCAGTCTAAACCAGTTGAAAGTGGTTTCCAACTGTTTAAAACCGCTCTAAACCAGTTCTAACTGGTTTCCGAAGCTGTTTGAACCAGTTTGGACCAGTCTAAACCACTTGAAAATGGTTTGGAACTGCTTAGAACCGGTCTAAACCAGTTCTATAGCGGTTCCCCGAGCTGTTTCAACCAGTTTAGACCAGTCTAAACCAGTTTAAAGTGGTTTGCAACTCTTTGGAACCAGTCTAAACCAGTTTCTTCCGGATCCCTAAGCTGTTTAAACCAGTTTAAAAAAGTCTAAACCAGTTGAAAGTGGTTTGCAACTGCTTAAAACCGGTATAAACCAGTTCTAACCGGTTACCCAAGCTGTTTCAACCAGTTTAGACCAGTCTAAACCAGTTGAAAGTGGTTTGCAACTGCTTAAAACCAGTCTAAACCAGTTCTAGCCGGTTCCCTAAGCTGTTTCAACCAGTTTAGACCAGTCTAAACGAGTTGTAATTGATTTGCAACTGCTTAAAACCAGTCTAAACCAGTTCTAACCGGTTCCCCAAGCTGTTTCAACCAGTTTCGACCAGTCTAAACCAGTTGAAAGTGGTTTGCAACTGCTTAAAACGGTCTAAACCAGTTCTAACCGGTTCCCCAAGCTGTTTGAACATGTTTAGACCAGTCTAAACCAGTTGAAAGTGGTTCGCAACTTTTTGGAACCGGTCTAAACCAGTTCTAAACGTTTCATGAAGGTGTTTCAACCATGTTAGACCAGTCTAAACCAGTTGAAAGTGGTTTGCAACTGCTTAAAAATGGTCTAAACCTGTTCTAGACGGTTACCAAAACTGTTTCAACCAGTTTATACCAGTCTAAACCAGTTGAAATTGATTTGCAACTGCTTAAAACCGGTCTAAACCAGTTCTAACCTGTTTCCCAAGCTGTTTCAACCAGTTTAGACCAGTCTAAACCAGTTGAAAGTGGTTTGCAACTGCTTAAAACCGGTCTAAACCAGTTCTAACCGGTTTCCCAAACTGTTTCAACCAGTTTAGACCAGTCTAAACCAGTTGAAAGTGGTTTGCAACTGCTTAAAAAAGGCCTAAACCAGTTCTAGATGGTTCCCAAAGCTGTTTCAACCAGTTTAGACCAGTCTAAACCAGTTGAAAGTGGTTTGCAACTGCTTAAAACCGGTCTAAACCAGTTCTTCCGGAACCAGTTCTCTAAACCAGGTTCCCGAAGCTGTTTGAACCAGACCAGTCTAAACCAGTTGAAAGTGGTTTGCAACTGCTTAAAACCGTCTAAACCAGTTCTAACCGGTTCCCCAAGCTGTTTCAACCAGTTTAGACCAGTCTAAACCAGTTGAAAGTGGTTTGCAACTGCTTAAAACCAGTCTAAACCAGTTCTAACCGGTTCCCCAAGCTGTTTCAACCAGTTTAGACCAGTCTAAACCAGTTGAAAGTGGTTTGCAACTGCTTAAAACCTAAACCAGTTCTAACCGTTCCCCAAGCTGTTTCAACCAGTTTAGACCAGTCTAAACCAGTTGAAAGTGGTTTGCAACTGCTTAAAACCGGTCTAAACCAGTTCTAACCGGTTTCCAAGCTGTTTCAACCATGTTAGACCAGTCTAAACCAGTTGAAAGTGGTTTGCAACTGCTTAAAAATGGTCTAAACCAGTTCTAGACGGTTCCCAAAACTGTTTCAACCAGTTCATACCAGTCTAAAGCAGTTGAAATTGATTTGCAACTGCTTAAAACCGGTCTAAACCAGTTCTAACCTGTTTCCCAAGCTGTTTCAACCAGTTTAGACCAGTCTAAACCAGTTGAAAGTGGTTTGTAACTGCTTAAAACCGGTCTAAACCAGTTCTAACCGGTTTCCGAAGGTGTTTCAACCAGTTTAGACCAGTCTAAACCAGTTGAAAGTGGTTTGCAACTGCTTAAAACTGGGCTAAACCAGTTCTAACCGGTTCCTGAAGCTGTTTCAACCAGTTTAGACCAGTCTAAACCAGTTGAAAGTGGATTGCATCTTTTTGAAACCGGTCTAAATCAGTTCTAAACGTTTCCCGAAGCTGTTTCAACCAGTTTAGACCAGTCTAAACCAGTTGAAAGTGGTTTGCAACTGCTTAAAACTGGGCTAAACCAGTTTTTTCCGGTTCCTGAAGCTGTTTCAACCAGTTTAGACCAGTCTAAACCAGTTGAAAGTGGTTTGCAACTGCTTAAAACCGGTCTAAACCAGTTCTAACCAGTTCCCCAAGCTGTTTGAACCAGTTTAGACCAGTCTAAACCAGTTGAAAGTGGTTTGCAACTGCTTAAAACTGGGCTAAACCAGTTTTTTCCGGTTCCTGAAGCTGTTTCAACCAGTTTAGACCAGTCTAAACCAGTTGAAAGTGGTTTGCAACTGCTTAAAACCGGTCTAAACCAGTTCTAACCAGTTCCCCAAGCTGTTTGAACCAGTTTAGACCAGTCTAACACAGTTGAAAGTGGTTTGCAACTGCTTAAAACCGGTCTAAACCAGTTCTCACCGGTTCAAAAAGCTGTTTCAACCAGTTTAGACCAGTCTAAACCAGTTGAAAGTGGTTTGCAACTGCTTAAAACCGGTCTAAACCAGTTCTAACCGGTTTCCGAAGCTGTTTGAACCAGTTTAGACCAGTCTAAACCAGTTGAAAGTGGTTTGCAACTGCTTAAAACCGGTCTAAACCAGTTCTAACCGGTTCCCCAAGCTGTTTCAACCAGTTTAGACCAGTCTAAACCAGTTGAAAGTGGTTTGCAACTGCTTAAAACCGGTCTAAACCAGTTCTAACCGGTTCCCCGAAGCTGTTTCAACCAGTTTAGACCAGTCTAAACCAGTTGAAAGTGGTTTGCAACTGCTTAAAACCGGTCTAAACCAGTTCTAACCGTTTCCCAAGCTGTTTCAACCAGTTTAGACCAGTCTAAACCAGTTGAAAGTGGTTTGCAACTGCTTAAAACTGGTCTAAACCAGTTTTAACCGGTTCCTGAAGCTGTTTCAACCAGTTTAGACCAGTCTAAACCAGTTGAAAGTGGTTTGCAACTGCTTAAAACCGGTCTAAACCAGTTCTAACCAGTTCCCCAAGCTGTTTGAACCAGTTTAGACCAGTCTAAACCAGTTGAAAGTGGTTTGCAACTGCTTAAAACCGGTCTAAACCAGTTCTTACCGGTTCCCGAAGCTGTTTCAACCAGTTTAGACCAGTCTAAACCAGTTGAAAGTGGTTTCCAACTGTTTAAAACCGCTCTAAACCAGTTCTAACTGGTTTCCGAAGCTGTTTGAACCAGTTTGGACCAGTCTAAACCAGTTGAAAATGGTTTGGAACTGCTTAGAACCGGTCTAAACCAGTTCTATAGCGGTTCCCCGAGCTGTTTCAACCAGTTTAGACCAGTCTAAACCAGTTTAAAGTGGTTTGCAACTCTTTGAAACCAGTCTAAACCAGTTTCTTCCGGATCCCTAAGCTGTTTAAACCAGTTTAAAAAAGTCTAAACCAGTTGAAAGTGGTTTGCAACTGCTTAAAACCGGTCTAAACCAGTTCTAACCGGTTCCCCAAGCTGTTTCAACCAGTTTAGACCAGTCTAAACCAGTTGAAAGTGGTTTGCAACTGCTTAAAAATGGTCTAAACCAGTTCTAGACGGTTCCCAAAACTGTTTCAACCAGTTTATACCAGTCTAAACCAGTTGAAATTGATTTGCAACTGCTTAAAACCGGACTAAACCAGTTCTAACCGGTTTCCCAAGCTGTTTCAACCAGTTTAGACCAGTCTAAACCAGTTGAAAGTGGTTTGCAACTGCTTAAAACCAGTCTAAACCACTTCTAACCGGTTCCCCAAGCTGTTTCAACCAGTTTAGACCAGTCTAAACCAGTTGAAAGTGGTTTGCAACTGCCTAAAACCGGTCTAAACCAGTTCTAACCGGTTTCCCAAGCCGTTTGAACCTGTTTAGACCAGTCTAAACCAGGTGAAAGTTGTTTGCAAATGCTTAAAACCGGTTTAAACCAGTTCTAACCAGTTTCCGAAGGTGTTTCAACCAGTTTAGACCAGTCTAAACCAGCTGAAAATGGTTTGCAACTGCTTAAAACCTCTCTAAACCAGTTCTAACTAGTTCCCCATGCTGTTTCAACCAGTTTAGACCAGTCTAAACCAGTTGAAAGTGGTTTGCAACTGCTTGAAACCGGTCTAAACCAGTTCTAAACGTTTCCCGAAGCTGTTTCAACCAGTTTAGACCAGTCTAAACCAGTTGAAAGTGGTTTGCAACTGCTTAAAACCGGTCTAAACCAGTTCTAACCGGTTCCCCAAGCTGTTTGAACCAGTTAGACCAGTCTAAACCAGTTGAAAGTGGTTTGCAACTGCTTAAAACCGGTCTAAACCAGTTCTTACAGGTTCCCGAAGCTGTTTCAACCAGTTTAGACCAGTCTAAACCAGTTGAAAGTGGTTTCCAACTGTTTAAAACCGCTCTAAACCAGTTCTAACTGGTTTCCGAAGCTGTTTGAACCAGTTTGGACCAGTCTAAACCAGTTGAAAATGGTTTGGAACTGCTTAGAACCGGTCTAAACCAGTTCTATAGCGGTTCCCCGAGCTGTTTCAACCAGTTTAGACCAGTCTAAACCAGTTTAAAGTGGTTTGCAACTCTTTGAAACCAGTCTAAACCAGTTTCTTCCGGATCCCTAAGCTGTTTAAACCAGTTTAAAAAAGTCTAAACCAGTTGAAAGTGGTTTGCAACTGCTTAAAACCGGTATAAACCAGTTCTAACCGGTTACCCAAGCTGTTTCAACCAGTTTAGACCAGTCTAAACCAGTTGAAAGTGGTTTGCAACTGCTTAAAACCAGTCTAAACCAGTTCTAGCCGGTTCCCTAAGCTGTTTCAACCAGTTTAGACCAGTCTAAACGAGTTGTAATTTTGCATTTAAAACCAGTCTAAACCAGTTCTAACCGGTTCCCCAAGCTGTTTCAACCAGTTTAGACCAGTCTAAACCAGTTGAAAGTGGTTTGCAACTGCTTAAAACGGTCTAAACCAGTTCTAACCGGTTCCCCAAGCTGTTTCAACCAGTTTAGACCAGTCTAAACCAGTTGAAAGTGGTTTGCAACTGCTTAAAACCGGTCTAAACCAGTTCTAACCGTTCCCCAAGCTGTTTGAACCAGTTTAGACCAGTCTAAACCAGTTGAAAGTGGTTTGCAACTGCTTAAAAAACCAGTTCTAAACGGTTCCCAAAGTGTTTCAACCAGTTTAGACCAGTCTAAACCAGTTGAAAGTGGTTTGCAACTGCTTAAAACCGGTCTAAACCAGTTCTAACCAATTTCCCAAGCTGTTTCAACCAGTTTAGACCAGTCTAAACCAGTTGAAAGTGGTTTGCAACTGCTTAAAACCGGTCTAAACCAGTTCTAACCGGTTCCCCAAGCTGTTTCAACCAGTTTAGACCAGTCTAAACCAGTTGAAAGTGGTTTGCAACTGCTTAAAACCGGTCTAAACCAGTTCTAACCGGTTCCCCAAGCTGTTTCAACCAGTTTAGACCAGTCTAAACCAGTTGAAAGTGGTTTGCAACTGCTTAAAACCGGTCTAAACCAGTTCTAACCGGTTCCCCAAGCTG
The DNA here is from genome assembly GCF_052110815.1 of Crocodylus siamensis. Classification (NCBI taxonomy): domain Eukaryota; kingdom Metazoa; phylum Chordata; order Crocodylia; family Crocodylidae; genus Crocodylus; species Crocodylus siamensis. The sequence goes on along the minus strand of NC_143396.1, from coordinate 69,290 downwards.
TTTCAACCAGTTTAGACCAGTCTAAACCAGTTGAAAGTGGTTTGCAACTGCTTAAAACCGGTCTAAACCAGTTCTAACCGGTTTCCCAAGCTGTTTCAACCAGTTTAGACCAGTCTAAACCAGTTGAAAGTGGTTTGCAACTGCTTAAAACCGGTCTAAACCAGTTCTAACCGGTTCCCCAAGCTGTTTCAACCAGTTTAGACCAGTCTAAACCAGTTGAAAGTGGTTTGCAACTGCTTAAAACCGGTCTAAACCAGTTCTAACCGGTTCCCTAAGCTGTTTCAACCAGTTTAGACCAGTCTAAACCAGTTGAAAGTGGTTTGCAACTGCTTAAAACCGGTCTAAACCAGTTCTAACCGGTTCCCCAAGCTGTTTCAACCATGTTTAGACCAGTCTAAACCAGTTGAAAGTGGTTTGCAACTGCTTAAAAATGGTCTAAACCAGTTCTAGACGGTTCCCAAAACTGTTTCAACCAGTTTATACCAGTCTAAACCAGTTGAAATTGATTTGCAACTGCTTAAAACCGGACTAAACCAGTTCTAACCGGTTTCCCAAGCTGTTTCAACCGGTTTAGACCAGTCTAAACCCGTTGAAAGTGGTTTGCAACTGCTTAAAACCAGTCTAAACCACTTCTAACCGGTTCCCCAAGCTGTTTCAACCAGTTTAGACCAGTCTAAACCAGTTGAAAGTGGTTTGCAACTGCCTAAAACCGGTCTAAACCAGTTCTAACCGGTTTCCCAAGCCGTTTGAACCTGTTTAGACCAGTCTAAACCAGGTGAAAGTTGTTTGCAAATGCTTAAAACCGGTTTAAACCAGTTCTAACCAGTTTCCGAAGGTGTTTCAACCAGTTTAGACCAGTCTAAACCAGCTGAAAATGCTTTGCAACTGCTTAAAACCTCTCTAAACCAGTTCTAACTAGTTCCCCATGCTGTTTCAACCAGTTTAGACCAGTCTAAACCAGTTGAAAGTGGTTTGCAACTTTGTGAAACCGGTCTAAATCAGTTCTAAACGTTTCCCGAAACTGTTTCAACCAGTTTAGACCAGTCTAAACCAGTTGAAAGTGGCTTGCAACTGCTTAAAACCGGTCTAAACCAGTTCTAACCGGTTCCCCAAGCTGTATGAACCAGCTAAGAACAGTCTAAACCAGTTGAAAGTGGTTTGCCACTGCATAAAACCGGTCTTAACCAGTTCTTACAGGTTCCCGAAGCTGTTGCAACCAGTTTAGACCAGTCTAAACCAGTTGAAAGTGGTTTCCAACTGTTTAAAACCGCTCTAAACCAGTTCTAACTGGTTTCCGAAGCTGTTTGAACCAGTTTGGACCAGTCTAAACCACTTGAAAATGGTTTGGAACTGCTTAGAACCGGTCTAAACCAGTTCTATAGCGGTTCCCCGAGCTGTTTCAACCAGTTTAGACCAGTCTAAACCAGTTTAAAGTGGTTTGCAACTCTTTGGAACCAGTCTAAACCAGTTTCTTCCGGATCCCTAAGCTGTTTAAACCAGTTTAAAAAAGTCTAAACCAGTTGAAAGTGGTTTGCAACTGCTTAAAACCGGTATAAACCAGTTCTAACCGGTTACCCAAGCTGTTTCAACCAGTTTAGACCAGTCTAAACCAGTTGAAAGTGGTTTGCAACTGCTTAAAACCAGTCTAAACCAGTTCTAGCCGGTTCCCTAAGCTGTTTCAACCAGTTTAGACCAGTCTAAACGAGTTGTAATTGATTTGCAACTGCTTAAAACCAGTCTAAACCAGTTCTAACCGGTTCCCCAAGCTGTTTCAACCAGTTTCGACCAGTCTAAACCAGTTGAAAGTGGTTTGCAACTGCTTAAAACGGTCTAAACCAGTTCTAACCGGTTCCCCAAGCTGTTTGAACATGTTTAGACCAGTCTAAACCAGTTGAAAGTGGTTCGCAACTTTTTGGAACCGGTCTAAACCAGTTCTAAACGTTTCCTGAAGGTGTTTCAACCAGTTTAGACCAGTCTAAACCAGTTGAAAGTGGTTTGCAACTGCTTAAAACCGGTCTAAACCAGTTCTAACCGGTTCCCCAAGCTGTTTCAACCAGTTTAGACCAGTCTAAACCAGTTGAAAGTGGTTTGCAACTGCTTAAAACCGGTCTAAACCAGTTCTAACCGGTTTCCCAAGCTGTTTCAACCAGTTTAGACCAGTCTAAACCAGTTGAAAGTGGTTTGCAACTGCTTAAAACCGGTCTAAACCAGTTCTAACCGGTTCCCAAGCTGTTTCAACCAGTTTAGACCAGTCTAAACCAGTTGAAAGTGGTTTGCAACTGCTTAAAACCGGTCTAAACCAGTTCTAACCGGTTCCCCAAGCTGTTTCAACCAGTTTAGACCAGTCTAAACCAGTTGAAAGTGGTTTGCAACTGCTTAAAACCGGTCTAAACCAGTTCTAACCGGTTCCCCAAGCTGTTTCAACCAGTTTAGACCAGTCTAAACCAGTTGAAAGTGGTTTGCAACTGCTTAAAACCGGTCTAAACCAGTTCTAACCGGTTCCCCAAGCTGTTTGAACCAGTTTAGACCAGTCTAAACCAGTTGAAAGTGGTTTGCAACTGCTTAAAACCGGTCTAAACCAGTTCTAACCGGTTCAAAAAGCTGTTTCAACCAGTTTAGACCAGTCTAAACCAGTTGAAAGTGGTTTGCAACTGCTTAAAACCGCTCTAAACCAGTTCTAACTGGTTTCCGAAGCTGTTTGAACCAGTTTGGACCAGTCTAAACCAGTTGAAAATGGTTTGGAACTGCTTAGAACCGGTCTAAACCAGTTCTATAGCGGTTCCCCGAGCTGTTTCAACCAGTTTAGACCAGTCTAAACCAGTTGAAAGTGGTTTGCAACTCTTTGAAACCGCTTAAAACCGGTCTAAACCAGTTCTAACCGGTTCCCCAAGCTGTTTCAACCAGTTTAGACCAGTCTAAACCAGTTGAAAGTGGTTTGCAACTGCTTAAAAATGGTCTAAACCAGTTCTAGACGGTTCCCAAAACTGTTTCAACCAGTTTATACCAGTCTAAACCAGTTGAAATTGATTTGCAACTGCTTAAAACCGGTCTAAACCAGTTCTAACCTGTTTCCCAAGCTGTTTCAACCAGTTTAGACCAGTCTAAACCAGTTGAAAGTGGTTTGCAACTGCTTAAAACCGGTCTAAACCAGTTCTAACCGGTTTCCCAAGCTGTTTCAACCAGTTTAGACCAGTCTAAACCAGTTGAAAGTGGTTTGCAACTGCTTAAAACCGGGCTAAACCAGTTCTAACCGGTTCCCCAAGCTGTTTCAACCAGTTTAGACCAGTCTAAACCAGTTGAAAGTGGTTTGCAACTGCTTAAAACCGGTCTAAACCAGTTCTAACCGGTTCCCCAAGCTGTTTCAACCAGTTTAGACCAGTCTAAACCAGTTGAAAGTGGTTTGCAACTGCTTAAAACCGGTCTAAACCAGTTCTAACCGGTTCCCGAAGCTGTTTGAACCAGTTTAGACCAGTCTAAACCAGTTGAAAGTGGTTTGCAACTGCTTAAAACCAGTCTAAACCAGTTCTAACCGGTTCCCCAAGCTGTTTCAACCAGTTTAGACCAGTCTAAACCAGTTGAAAGTGGTTTGCAACTGCTTAAAACCGGTCTAAACCAGTTCTAACCGGTTCCCCAAGCTGTTTCAACCATGTTAGACCAGTCTAAACCAGTTGAAAGTGGTTTGCAACTGCTTAAAAATGGTCTAAACCAGTTCTAGACGGTTCCCAAAACTGTTTCAACCAGTTTATACCAGTCTAAACCAGTTGAAAGTGGTTTGCAACTGCTTAAAACCGGTCTAAACCAGTTCTAACCGGTTTCCCAAGCTGTTTCAACCAGTTTAGACCAGTCTAAACCAGTTGAAAGTGGTTTGCAACTGCTTAAAACCGGTCTAAACCAGTTCTAACCGGTTTCCGAAGCTGTTTCAACCAGTTTAGACCAGTCTAAACCAGTTGAAAGTGGTTTGCAACTGCTTAAACCGGTCTAAACCAGTTCTAAACGTTTCCCGAAGCTGTTTCAACCAGTTTAGACCAGTCTAAACCAGTTGAAAGTGGTTTGCAACTGCTTAAAACTGGGCTAAACCAGTTTTTTCCGGTTCCTGAAGCTGTTTCAACCAGTTTAGACCAGTCTAAACCAGTTGAAAGTGGTTTGCAACTGCTTAAAACCGGTCTAAACCAGTTCTAACCAGTTCCCCAAGCTGTTTGAACCAGTTTAGACCAGTCTAAACCAGTTGAAAGTGGTTTGCAACTGCTTAAAACCGGTCTAAACCAGTTCTTTCCGGTTCCCCAAGCTGTTTCAACCAGTTTAGACCAGTCTAAACCAGTTGAAAGTGGTTTGCAACTGCTTAAAACCGGTCTAAACCAGTTCTAACCAGTTCCCCAAGCTGTTTAAACCAGTTTAGACCAGTCTAAACCAGTTGAAAGTGGTTTGCAACTGCTTAAAACCGGTCTAAACCAGTTCTAACCGGTTCCCCAAGCTGTTTCAACCAGTTTAGACTAGTCTAAACCAGTTGAAAGTGGTTTGCAACTGCTTAAAACCGGTCTAAACCAGTTCTCACAGGTTCCCGAAGCTGTTGCAACCAGTTTAGACCAGTCTAAACCAGTTGAAAGTGGTTTGCAACTGTTTAAAACCGCTCTAAACCAGTTCTAACTGGTTTCCGAAGCTGTTTGAACCAGTTTGGACCAGTCTAAACCAGTTGAAAATGGTTTGGAACTGCTTAGAACCGGTCTAAACCAGTTCTATAGCGGTTCCCCGAGCTGTTTCAACCAGTTTAGACCAGTCTAAACCAGTTGAAAGTGGTTTGCAACTGCTTAAAACCGGTCTAAACCAGTTCTAAACGGTTTCCCGAAGCTGTTTCAACCAGTTTAGACCAGTCTAAACCAGTTGAAAGTGGTTTGCAACTGCTTAAAACTGGGCTAAACCAGTTTTTTCCGGTTCCTGAAGCTGTTTCAACCAGTTTAGACCAGTCTAAACCAGTTGAAAGTGGTTTGCAACTGCTTAAAACCGGTCTAAACCAGTTCTAACCGGTTCCCCAAGCTGTTTCAACCAGTTTAGACCAGTCTAAACCAGTTGAAAGTGGTTTGCAACTGCTTAAAACCGGTCTAAACCAGTTCTAACCGGTTCCCCAAGCTGTTTCAACCAGTTTAGACCAGTCTAAACCAGTTGAAAGTGGTTTGCAACTGCTTAAAACCGGTCTAAACCAGTTCTAACCGGTTCCCCAAGCTGTTTCAACCAGTTTAGACCAGTCTAAACCAGTTGAAAGTGGTTTGCAACTGCTTAAAACCGGTCTAAACCAGTTCTAACCGGTTCCCCAAGCTGTTTCAACCAGTTTAGACCAGTCTAAACCAGTTGAAAGTGGTTTGCAACTGCTTAAAACCGGTCTAAACCAGTTCTAACCGGTTTCCCGAAGCTGTTTCAACCAGTTTAGACCAGTCTAAACCAGTTGAAAGTGGTTTGCAACTGCTTAAAACCGGTCTAAACCAGTTCTAACCGGTTCCCCAAGCTGTTTGAACCAGTTTAGACCAGTCTAAACCAGTTGAAAGTGGTTTGCAACTGCTTAAAACCGGTCTAAACCAGTTCTACAGGTTCCCGAAGCTGTTTCAACCAGTTTAGACCAGTCTAAACCAGTTGAAAGTGGTTTCCAACTGTTTAAAACCGCTCTAAACCAGTTCTAACTGGTTTCCGAAGCTGTTTGAACCAGTTTGGACCAGTCTAAACCAGTTGAAAATGGTTTGGAACTGCTTAGAACCGGTCTAAACCAGTTCTATAGCGGTTCCCCGAGCTGTTTCAACCAGTTTAGACCAGTCTAAACCAGTTTAAAGTGGTTTGCAACTCTTTGAAACCAGTCTAAACCAGTTTCTTCCGGATCCCTAAGCTGTTTAAACCAGTTTAAAAAAGTCTAAACCAGTTGAAAGTGGTTTGCAACTGCTTAAAACCGGTATAAACCAGTTCTAACCGGTTACCCAAGCTGTTTCAACCAGTTTAGACCAGTCTAAACCAGTTGAAAGTGGTTTGCAACTGCTTAAAACCAGTCTAAACCAGTTCTAACCGGTTCCCCAAGCTGTTTCAACCAGTTTAGACCAGTCTAAACCAGTTGAAAGTGGTTTGCAACTGCTTAAAACCGGTCTAAACCAGTTCTAACCGGTTCCCCAAGCTGTTTCAACCAGTTTAGACCAGTCTAAACCAGTTGAAAGTGGTTTGCAACTGCTTAAAACCGGTCTAAACCAGTTCTAACCGGTTTCCCAAGCTGTTTCAACCAGTTTAGACCAGTCTAAACCAGTTGAAAGTGGTTTGCAACTGCTTAAAACCGGTCTAAACCAGTTCTAACCGGTTCCCCAAGCTGTTTCAACCAGTTTAGACCAGTCTAAACCAGTTGAAAGTGGTTTGCAACTGCTTAAAACCGGTCTAAACCAGTTCTAACCGGTTCCCCAAGCTGTTTCAACCAGTTTAGACCAGTCTAAACCAGTTGAAAGTGGTTTGCAACTGCTTAAAACCGCTCTAAACCAGTTCTAACTGGTTTCCGAAGCTGTTTGAACCAGTTTAGACCAGTCTAAACCAGTTGAAAATGGTTTGGAACTGCTTAGAACCGGTCTAAACCAGTTCTAAGCGGTTCCCCGAGCTGTTTCAACCAGTTTAGACCAGTCTAAACCAGTTGAAAGTGGTTTGCAACTGCTTAAAAACCGTCTAAACCAGTTCTAACGGTTCCCCAAGCTGTTTCAACCAGTTTAGACCAGTCTAAACCAGTTGAAAGTGGTTTGCAACTGCTTAAAACCGGTCTAAACCAGTTCTAACCGGTTCCCAAGCTGTTTCAACCAGTTTAGACCAGTCTAAACCAGTTGAAAGTGGTTTGCAACTGCTTAAAACCAGTCTAAACCAGTTCTAACCGGTTCCCCAAGCTGTTTCAACCAGTTTAGACCAGTCTAAACCAGTTGAAAGTGGTTTGCAACTGCTTAAAACGGTCTAAACCAGTTCTAACCGGTTCCCCAAGCTGTTTCAACCAGTTTAGACCAGTCTAAACCAGTTGAAAGTGGTTTGCAACTGCTTAAAACCGGTCTAAACCAGTTCTAACCGGTTCCCAAGCTGTTTCAACCAGTTTAGACCAGTCTAAACCAGTTGAAAGTGGTTTGCAACTGCTTAAAACCGGTCTAAACCAGTTCTAACCGGTTTCCGAAGCTGTTTCAACCAGTTTAGACCAGTCTAAACCAGTTGAAAGTGGTTTGCAACTGCTTAAAACCTCTCTAAACCAGTTCTAACTGGTTCCCCATGCTGTTTCAACCAGTTTAGACCAGTCTAAACCAGTTGAAAGTGGTTTGCAACTTTTTGAAACCGGTCTAAATCAGTTCTAAACGTTTCCCGAAGCTGTTTCAACCAGTTTAGACCAGTCTAAACCAGTTGAAAGTGGTTTGCAACTGCTTAAAACTGGGCTAAACCAGTTTTTTCCGGTTCCTGAAGCTGTTTCAACCAGTTTAGACCAGTCTAAACCAGTTGAAAGTGGTTTGCAACTGCTTAAAACCGGTCTAAACCAGTTCTAACCAGTTTCCCCAAGCTGTTTGAACCAGTTTAGACCAGTCTAAACCAGTTGAAAGTGGTTTGCAACTGCTTAAAACCGGTCTAAACCAGTTCTCACCGGTTCAAAAAGCTGTTTCAACCAGTTTAGACCAGTCTAAACCAGTTGAAAGTGGTTTGCAACTGCTTAAAACCGGTCTAAACCAGTTCTAACCGGTTTCCCGAAGCTGTTTGAACCAGTTTAGACCAGTCTAAACCAGTTGAAAGTGGTTTGCAACTGCTTAAAACCGGTCTAAACCAGTTCTAACCGGTTCCCCAAGCTGTATGAACCAGCTAAGAACAGTCTAAACCAGTTGAAAGTGGTTTGCCACTGCATAAAACCGGTCTTAACCAGTTCTTACAGGTTCCCGAAGCTGTTGCAACCAGTTTAGACCAGTCTAAACCAGTTGAAAGTGGTTTCCAACTGTTTAAAACCGCTCTAAACCAGTTCTAACTGGTTTCCGAAGCTGTTTGAACCAGTTTGGACCAGTCTAAACCAGTTGAAAATGGTTTGGAACTGCTTAGAACCGGTCTAAACCAGTTCTATAGCGGTTCCCCGAGCTGTTTCAACCAGTTTAGACCAGTCTAAACCAGTTTAAAGTGGTTTGCAACTCTTTGAAACCAGTCTAAACCAGTTTCTTCCGGATCCCTAAGCTGTTTAAACCAGTTTAAAAAAGTCTAAACCAGTTGAAAGTGGTTTGCAACTGCTTAAAACCGGTATAAACCAGTTCTAACCGGTTACCCAAGCTGTTTCAACCAGTTTAGACCAGTCTAAACCAGTTGAAAGTGGTTTGCAACTGCTTAAAACCAGTCTAAACCAGTTCTAGCCGGTTCCCTAAGCTGTTTCAACCAGTTTAGACCAGTCTAAACGAGTTGTAATTGATTTGCAACTGCTTAAAACCAGTCTAAACCAGTTCTAACCGGTTCCCCAAGCTGTTTCAACCAGTTTAGACCAGTCTAAACCAGTTGAAAGTGGTTTGCAACTGCTTAAAACCGGTCTAAACCAGTTCTAACCGGTTCCCCAAGCTGTTTGAACATGTTTAGACCAGTCTAAACCAGTTGAAAGTGGTTTGCAACTGCTTTTGAAACCGGTCTAAACCAGTTCTAAACCGGTTCCCCAAGCTGTTTCAACCAGTTTAGACCAGTCTAAACCAGTTGAAAGTGGTTTGCAACTGCTTAAAACCGGTCTAAACCAGTTCTAACCGGTTTCCCAAGCTGTTTCAACCATGTTAGACCAGTCTAAACCAGTTGAAAGTGGTTTGCAACTGCTTAAAAATGGTCTAAACCAGTTCTAGACGGTTCCCAAAACTGTTTCAACCAGTTTAGACCAGTCTAAACCAGTTGAAATTGATTTGCAACTGCTTAAAACCGGTCTAAACCAGTTCTAACCTGTTTCCCAAGCTGTTTCAACCAGTTTAGACCAGTCTAAACCAGTTGAAAGTGGTTTGCAACTGCTTAAAACCGGTCTAAACCAGTTCTAACCGGTTCCCCAAGCTGTTTCAACCAGTTTAGACCAGTCTAAACCAGTTGAAAGTGGTTTGCAACTGCTTAAAACCGGTCTAAACCAGTTCTAACCGGTTCCCCAAGCTGTTTCAACCAGTTTAGACCAGTCTAAACCAGTTGAAAGTGGTTTGCAACTGCTTAAAACCGGTCTAAACCAGTTCTAACCGGTTTCCGAAGCTGTTTCAACCAGTTTAGACCAGTCTAAACCAGTTGAAAGTGGTTTGCAACTGCTTAAAACCGCTCTAAACCAGTTCTAACTGGTTTCCGAAGCTGTTTGAACCAGTTTAGACCAGTCTAAACCAGTTGAAAATGGTTTGGAACTGCTTAGAACCGGTCTAAACCAGTTCTAAGCGGTTCCCCGAAGCTGTTTCAACCAGTTTAGACCAGTCTAAACCAGTTGAAAGTGGTTTGCAACTCTTTGAAACCAGTCTAAACCAGTTTCTTCCGGATCCCTAAGCTGTTTAAACCAGTTTAAAAAAGTCTAAACCAGTTGAAAGTGGTTTGCAACTGCTTAAAACCGGTCTAAACCAGTTCTAACCGGTTCCCCAAGCTGTTTCAACCAGTTTAGACCAGTCTAAACCAGTTGAAAGTGGTTTGCAACTGCTTAAAACCGGTCTAAACCAGTTCTAGTTCCCAAGCTGTTTCAACCAGTTTAGACCAGTCTAAACCAGTTGAAAGTGGTTTGCAACTGCTTAAAACCGTCTAAACCAGTTCTAACCGGTTTCCCCAAGCTGTTTCAACCAGTTTACCAGTTTAGACCAGTCTAAACCAGTTGAAAGTGGTTTGCAACTGCTTAAAACCGGTCTAAACCAGTTCTAACCGGTTCCCCAAGCTGTTTCAACCAGTTTAGACCAGTCTAAACCAGTTGAAAGTGGTTTGCAACTTTTTGGAACCGGTCTAAACCAGTTCTAAACGTTTCCCTAAGCTGTTTCAACCAGTTTAGACCAGTCTAAACCAGTTGAAAGTGGTTTGCAACTGCTTAAAACCGGTCTAAACCAGTTCTAACCGGTTCCCCAAGCTGTTTCAACCAGTTTAGACCAGTCTAAACCAGTTGAAAGTGGTTTGCAACTGCTTAAAACCGGTCTAAACCAGTTCTAACCAGTTCCCCAAGCTGTTTCAACCAGTTTAGACCAGTCTAAACCAGTTGAAAGTGGTTTGCAACTGCTTAAAACCGGTCTAAACCAGTTCTAACCGGTTCCCAAGCTGTTTCAACCAGTTTAGACCAGTCTAAACCAGTTGAAAGTGGTTTGCAACTGCTTAAAACCGGTCTAAACCAGTTCTAACCAGTTCCCCAAGCTGTTTCAACCAGTTTAGACCAGTCTAAACCAGTTGAAAGTGGTTTGCAACTGCTTAAAACCGGTCTAAACCAGTTCTAACCGGTTCCCCAAGCTGTTTCAACCAGTTTAGACCAGTCTAAACCAGTTGAAAGTGGTTTGCAACTGCTTAAAACCGGTCTAAACCAGTTCTAACCGGTTTCCGAAGCTGTTTCAACCAGTTTAGACCAGTCTAAACCAGTTGAAAGTGGTTTGCAACTGCTTAAAACCTCTCTAAACCAGTTCTAACCAGTTCCCCAAGCTGTTTCAACCAGTTTAGACCAGTCTAAACCAGTTGAAAGTGGTTTGCAACTGCTTTGAAACCGGTCTAAACCAGTTCTAAACGTTTCCCGAAGCTGTTTCAACCAGTTTAGACCAGTCTAAACCAGTTGAAAGTGGTTTGCAACTGCTTAAAACCGGTCTAAACCAGTTCTAACCGGTTCCCAAGCTGTTTCAACCAGTTTAGACCAGTCTAAACCAGTTGAAAGTGGTTTGCAACTGCTTAAAACCGGTCTAAACCAGTTCTAACCAGTTCCCCAAGCTGTATGAACCAGCTAAGAACAGTCTAAACCAGTTGAAAGTGGTTTGCCACTGCATAAAACCGGTCTTAACCAGTTCTTACAGGTTCCCGAAGCTGTTGCAACCAGTTTAGACCAGTCTAAACCAGTTGAAAGTGGTTTCCAACTGTTTAAAACCGCTCTAAACCAGTTCTAACTGGTTTCCGAAGCTGTTTGAACCAGTTTGGACCAGTCTAAACCAGTTGAAAATGGTTTGGAACTGCTTAGAACCGGTCTAAACCAGTTCTATAGCGGTTCCCCGAGCTGTTTCAACCAGTTTAGACCAGTCTAAACCAGTTTAAAGTGGTTTGCAACTCTTTGAAACCAGTCTAAACCAGTTTCTTCCGGATCCCTAAGCTGTTTAAACCAGTTTAAAAAAGTCTAAACCAGTTGAAAGTGGTTTGCAACTGCTTAAAACCGGTATAAACCAGTTCTAACCGGTTACCCAAGCTGTTTCAACCAGTTTAGACCAGTCTAAACCAGTTGAAAGTGGTTTGCAACTGCTTAAAACCAGTCTAAACCAGTTCTAGCCGGTTCCCTAAGCTGTTTCAACCAGTTTAGACCAGTCTAAACCAGTTGAAATTGATTTGCAACTGCTTAAAACCAGTCTAAACCAGTTCTAACCGGTTCCCCAAGCTGTTTCAACCAGTTTAGACCAGTCTAAACCAGTTGAAAGTGGTTTGCAACTGCTTAAAACCGGTCTAAACCAGTTCTAACCGGTTCCCCAAGCTGTTTGAACCAGTTTAGACCAGTCTAAACCAGTTGAAAGTGGTTTGCAACTGCTTAAAACCGGTCTAAACCAGTTCTAAACGTTTCCCGAAGCTGTTTCAACCAGTTTAGACCAGTCTAAACCAGTTGAAAGTGGTTTGCAACTGCTTAAAACCGGTCTAAACCAGTTCTAACCGGTTCCCCAAGCTGTTTCAACCAGTTTAGACCAGTCTAAACCAGTTGAAAGTGGTTTGCAACTGCTTAAAACCGGTCTAAACCAGTTCTAACCGGTTCCCAAAGCTGTTTCAACCAGTTTAGACCAGTCTAAACCAGTTGAAAGTGGTTTGCAACTGCTTAAAACCGGTCTAAACCAGTTCTAACCGGTTTCCCAAGCTGTTTCAACCAGTTTAGACCAGTCTAAACCAGTTGAAAGTGGTTTGCAACTGCTTAAAACCGCTCTAAACCAGTTCTAACTGGTTTCCGAAGCTGTTTGAACCAGTTTGGACCAGTCTAAACCAGTTGAAAATGGTTTGGAACTGCTTAGAACCGGTCTAAACCAGTTCTAAGCGGTTCCCCGAAGCTGTTTCAACCAGTTTAGACCAGTCTAAACCAGTTGAAAGTGGTTTGCAACTGCTTAAAAACCAGTCTAAACCAGTTTCTAACCGGTTCCCTAAGCTGTTTCAACCAGTTTAGACCAGTCTAAACCAGTTGAAAGTGGTTTGCAACTGCTTAAAACCGGTCTAAACCAGTTCTAACCGGTTCCCAAGCTGTTTCAACCAGTTTAGACCAGTCTAAACCAGTTGAAAGTGGTTTGCAACTGCTTAAAACCAGGTCTAAACCAGTTCTAACCGGTTCCCCAAGCTGTTTCAACCAGTTTAGACCAGTCTAAACCAGTTGAAAGTGGTTTGCAACTGCTTAAAACCGGTCTAAACCAGTTCTAACCGGTTCCCCAAGCTGTTTCAACCAGTTTAGACCAGTCTAAACCAGTTGAAAGTGGTTTGCAACTGCTTAAAACCGGTCTAAACCAGTTCTAACCGTTTCCCAAGCTGTTTCAACCAGTTTAGACCAGTCTAAACCAGTTGAAAGTGGTTTGCAACTGCTTAAAACCGGTCTAAACCAGTTCTAACCGGTTCCCCAAGCTGTTTCAACCAGTTTAGACCAGTCTAAACCAGTTGAAAGTGGTTTGCAACTGCTTAAAACCTCTCTAAACCAGTTCTAACTGGTTCCCCATGCTGTTTCAACCAGTTTAGACCAGTCTAAACCAGTTGAAAGTGGTTTGCAACTTTTTGAAACCGGTCTAAATCAGTTCTAAACGTTTCCCGAAGCTGTTTCAACCAGTTTAGACCAGTCTAAACCAGTTGAAAGTGGTTTGCAACTGCTTAAAACTGGGCTAAACCAGTTTTTTCCGGTTCCTGAAGCTGTTTCAACCAGTTTAGACCAGTCTAAACCAGTTGAAAGTGGTTTGCAACTGCTTAAAACCAGTCTAAACCAGTTCTAACCAGTTTCCCCAAGCTGTTTGAACCAGTTTAGACCAGTCTAAACCAGTTGAAAGTGGTTTGCAACTGCTTAAAACCGGTCTAAACCAGTTCTCACCGGTTCCCCAAGCTGTTTCAACCAGTTTAGACCAGTCTAAACCAGTTGAAAGTGGTTTGCAACTGCTTAAAACCGGTCTAAACCAGTTCTAACCGGTTTCCGAAGCTGTTTCAACCAGTTTAGACCAGTCTAAACCAGTTGAAAGTGGTTTGCAACTGCTTAAAACCGGTCTAAACCAGTTCTAACCGGTTCCCCAAGCTGTATGAACCAGCTAAGAACAGTCTAAACCAGTTGAAAGTGGTTTGCCACTGCATAAAACCGGTCTTAACCAGTTCTTACAGGTTCCCGAAGCTGTTGCAACCAGTTTAGACCAGTCTAAACCAGTTGAAAGTGGTTTCCAACTGTTTAAAACCGCTCTAAACCAGTTCTAACTGGTTTCCGAAGCTGTTTGAACCAGTTTGGACCAGTCTAAACCAGTTGAAAATGGTTTGGAACTGCTTAGAACCGGTCTAAACCAGTTCTATAGCGGTTCCCCGAGCTGTTTCAACCAGTTTAGACCAGTCTAAACCAGTTTAAAGTGGTTTGCAACTCTTTGAAACCAGTCTAAACCAGTTTCTTCCGGATCCCTAAGCTGTTTAAACCAGTTTAAAAAAGTCTAAACCAGTTGAAAGTGGTTTGCAACTGCTTAAAACCGGTATAAACCAGTTCTAACCGGTTACCCAAGCTGTTTCAACCAGTTTAGACCAGTCTAAACCAGTTGAAAGTGGTTTGCAACTGCTTAAAACCAGTCTAAACCAGTTCTAGCCGGTTCCCTAAGCTGTTTCAACCAGTTTAGACCAGTCTAAACGAGTTGTAATTGATTTGCAACTGCTTAAAACCAGTCTAAACCAGTTCTAACCGGTTCCCCAAGCTGTTTCAACCAGTTTAGACCAGTCTAAACCAGTTGAAAGTGGTTTGCAACTGCTTAAAACGGTCTAAACCAGTTCTAACCGGTTCCCCAAGCTGTTTGAACATGTTTAGACCAGTCTAAACCAGTTGAAAGTGGTTTGCAACTTTTTGAAACCGGTCTAAACCAGTTCTAAACGTTTCCCCAAGGTGTTTCAACCAGTTTAGACCAGTCTAAACCAGGTGAAAGTGGTTTGCAACTGCTTAAAACCGGTCTAAACCAGTTCTAACCGGTTTCCCAAGCTGTTTCAACCATGTTAGACCAGTCTAAACCAGTTGAAAGTGGTTTGCAACTGCTTAAAACCGGTCTAAACCAGTTCTAGACGGTTCCCAAAACTGTTTCAACCAGTTTAGACCAGTCTAAACCAGTTGAAAGTGGTTTGCAACTGCTTAAAACCGGTCTAAACCAGTTCTAACCTGTTTCCCAAGCTGTTTCAACCAGTTTAGACCAGTCTAAACCAGTTGAAAGTGGTTTGCAACTGCTTAAAACCGGTCTAAACCAGTTCTAACGGTTTCCCCAAGCTGTTTCAACCAGTTTAGACCAGTCTAAACCAGTTGAAAGTGGTTTGCAACTGCTTAAAACCGGTCTAAACCAGTTCTAACCGGTTCCCCAAGCTGTTTCAACCAGTTTAGACCAGTCTAAACCAGTTGAAAGTGGTTTGCAACTGCTTAAAACCGGTCTAAACCAGTTCTAACCGGTTCCCGAAGCTGTTAGAACCAGTTTAGACCAGTCTAAACCAGTTGAAAGTGGTTTGCAACTGTTTAAAACCGCTCTAAACCAGTTCTAACTGGTTTCCGAAGCTGTTTGAACCAGTTTGGACCAGTCTAAACCAGTTGAAAATGGTTTGGAACTGCTTAGAACCGGTCTAAACCAGTTCTATAGCGGTTCCCCGAGCTGTTTCAACCAGTTTAGACCAGTCTAAACCAGTTTAAAGTGGTTTGCAACTCTTTGAAACCAGTCTAAACCAGTTTCTTCCGGATCCCTAAGCTGTTTAAACCAGTTTAAAAAAGTCTAAACCAGTTGAAAGTGGTTTGCAACTGCTTAAAACCGGTCTAAACCAGTTCTAACCGGTTACCCAAGCTGTTTCAACCAGTTTAGACCAGTCTAAACCAGTTGAAAGTGGTTTGCAACTGCTTAAAACCAGTCTAAACCAGTTCTAGCCGGTTCCCTAAGCTGTTTCAACCAGTTTAGACCAGTCTAAACGAGTTGAAATTGATTTGCAACTGCTTAAAACCAGTCTAAACCAGTTCTAACCGGTTCCCCAAGCTGTTTCAACCAGTTTCGACCAGTCTAAACCAGTTGAAAGTGGTTTGCAACTGCTTAAAACGGTCTAAACCAGTTCTAACCGGTTCCCCAAGCTGTTTGAACATGTTTAGACCAGTCTAAACCAGTTGAAAGTGGTTTGCAACTTTTTGAAACCGGTCTAAACCAGTTCTAAACGTTTCCTGAAGGTGTTTCAACCAGTTTAGACCAGTCTAAACCAGGTGAAAGTGGTTTGCAACTGCTTAAAACCGGTCTAAACCAGTTCTAACTGGTTCCCCAAGCTGTTTCAACCAGTTTAGACCAGTCTAAACCAGTTGAAAGTGGTTTGCAACTGCTTAAAACCGGTCTAAACCAGTTCTAACCGGTTCCCCAAGCTGTTTCAACCAGTTTAGACCAGTCTAAACCAGTTGAAAGTGGTTTGCAACTGCTTAAAACCGGTCTAAACCAGTTCTAACCGGTTCCCCAAGCTGTTTCAACCAGTTTAGACCAGTCTAAACCAGTTGAAAGTGGTTTGCAACTGCTTAAAACCGGTCTAAACCAGTTCTAACCGGTTCCCCAAGCTGTTTCAACCAGTTTAGACCAGTCTAAACCAGTTGAAAGTGGTTTGCAACTGCTTAAAACCAGTCTAAACCAGTTCTAACCGGTTCCCCAAGCTGTTTCAACCAGTTTAGACCAGTCTAAACCAGTTGAAAGTGGTTTGCAACTGCTTAAAACCGGTCTAAACCAGTTCTAACCGGTTTCCCAAGGTGTTTCAACCAGTTTAGACCAGTCTAAACCAGTTGAAAGTGGTTTGCAACTGCTTAAAACCTCTCTAAACCAGTTCTAACTGGTTCCCCATGCTGTTTCAACCAGTTTAGACCAGTCTAAACCAGTTGAAAGTGGTTTGCAACTTTTTGAAACCGGTCTAAATCAGTTCTAAACGTTTCCCGAAGCTGTTTCAACCAGTTTAGACCAGTCTAAACCAGTTGAAAGTGGTTTGCAACTGCTTAAAACTGGGCTAAACCAGTTTTTTCCGGTTCCTGAAGCTGTTTCAACCAGTTTAGACCAGTCTAAACCAGTTGAAAGTGGTTTGCAACTGCTTAAAACCGGTCTAAACCAGTTCTAACCAGTTCCCCAAGCTGTTTGAACCAGTTTAGACCAGTCTAAACCAGTTGAAAGTGGTTTGCAACTGCTTAAAACCGGTCTAAACCAGTTCTCACCGGTTCCCGAAGCTGTTTCAACCAGTTTAGACCAGTCTAAACCAGTTGAAAGTGGTTTGCAACTGCTTAAAACCGGTCTAAACCAGTTCTAACTGGTTTCCGAAGCTGTTTGAACCAGTTTAGACCAGTCTAAACCAGTTGAAAGTGGTTTGCAACTGCTTAAAACCGGTCTAAACCAGTTCTAAGCGGTTCCCCGAAGCTGTTTCAACCAGTTTAGACCAGTCTAAACCAGTTGAAAGTGGTTTGCAACTGCTTAAAACCGGTCTAAACCAGTTCTAACCGGTTCCCTAAGCTGTTTCAACCAGTTTAGACCAGTCTAAACCAGTTGAAAGTGGTTTGCAACTGCTTAAAACCGGTCTAAACCAGTTCTAACCGGTTCCCAAGCTGTTTCAACCAGTTTAGACCAGTCTAAACCAGTTGAAAGTGGTTTGCAACTGCTTAAAACCAGGTCTAAACCAGTTCTAACCGGTTCCCCAAGCTGTTTCAACCAGTTTAGACCAGTCTAAACCAGTTGAAAGTGGTTTGCAACTGCTTAAAACCGGTCTAAACCAGTTCTAACCGGTTTCCGAAGCTGTTTCAACCAGTTTAGACCAGTCTAAACCAGTTGAAAGTGGTTTGCAACTGCTTAAAACCGGTCTAAACCAGTTCTAACCGGTTCCCCAAGCTGTTTCAACCAGTTTAGACCAGTCTAAACCAGTTGAAAGTGGTTTGCAACTGCTTAAAACCGGTCTAAACCAGTTCTACCGGTTCCCCAAGCTGTTTCAACCAGTTTAGACCAGTCTAAACCAGTTGAAAGTGGTTTGCAACTGCTTAAAACCGGTCTAAACCAGTTCTAACCGGTTCCCCAAGCTGTTTCAACCAGTTTAGACCAGTCTAAACCAGTTGAAAGTGGTTTGCAACTGCTTAAAACCGGTCTAAACCAGTTCTAACCGGTTCCCCAAGCTGTTTCAACCAGTTTAGACCAGTCTAAACCAGTTGAAAGTGGTTTGCAACTGCTTAAAACCGGTCTAAACCAGTTCTAACCGGTTCCCCAAGCTGTTTCAACCAGTTTAGACCAGTCTAAACCAGTTGAAAGTGGTTTGCAACTGCTTAAAACCAGTCTAAACCAGTTCTAACCGGTTCCCCAAGCTGTTTCAACCAGTTTAGACCAGTCTAAACCAGTTGAAAGTGGTTTGCAACTGCTTAAAACCGGTCTAAACCAGTTCTAACCGGTTACCCAAGCTGTTTCAACCAGTTTAGACCAGTCTAAACCAGTTGAAAGTGGTTTGCAACTGCTTAAAACCGGTCTAAACCAGTTCTAACCGGTTCCCCAAGCTGTTTCAACCAGTTTAGACCAGTCTAAACCAGTTGAAAGTGGTTTGCAACTGCTTAAAACCGGTCTAAACCAGTTCTAACCGGTTTCCGAAGCTGTTTCAACCAGTTTAGACCAGTCTAAACCAGTTGAAAGTGGTTTGCAACTGCTTAAAACCGGTCTAAACCAGTTCTAACCGGTTCCCCAAGCTGTATGAACCAGCTAAGAACAGTCTAAACCAGTTGAAAGTGGTTTGCCACTGCATAAAACCGGTCTTAACCAGTTCTTACAGGTTCCCGAAGCTGTTGCAACCAGTTTAGACCAGTCTAAACCAGTTGAAAGTGGTTTCCAACTGTTTAAAACCGCTCTAAACCAGTTCTAACTGGTTTCCGAAGCTGTTTGAACCAGTTTGGACCAGTCTAAACCAGTTGAAAATGGTTTGGAACTGCTTAGAACCGGTCTAAACCAGTTCTAACCGGTTCCCCAAGCTGTTTCAACCAGTTTAGACTAGTCTAAACCAGTTGAAAGTGGTTTGCAACTGCTTAAAACCGGTCTAAACCAGTTCTATAAGCGGTTCCCAAGCTGTTGCAACCAGTTTAGACCAGTCTAAACCAGTTGAAAGTGGTTTGCAACTGCTTAAAACCGCTCTAAACCAGTTCTAACTGGTTTCCGAAGCTGTTTGAACCAGTTTGGACCAGTCTAAACCAGTTGAAAATGGTTTGGAACTGCTTAGAACCGGTCTAAACCAGTTCTATAGCGGTTCCCCGAGCTGTTTCAACCAGTTTAGACCAGTCTAAACCAGTTTAAAGTGGTTTGCAACTCTTTGAAACCAGTCTAAACCAGTTTCTTCCGGATCCCTAAGCTGTTTAAACCAGTTTAAAAAAGTCTAAACCAGTTGAAAGTGGTTTGCAACTGCTTAAAACCGGTCTAAACCAGTTCTAACCGGTTACCCAAGCTGTTTCAACCAGTTTAGACCAGTCTAAACCAGTTGAAAGTGGTTTGCAACTGCTTAAAACCAGTCTAAACCAGTTCTAGCCGGTTCCCTAAGCTGTTTCAACCAGTTTAGACCAGTCTAAACGAGTTGTAATTGATTTGTAACTGCTTAAAACCAGTCTAAACCAGTTCTAACCGGTTCCCCAAGCTGTTTCAACCAGTTTCGACCAGTCTAAACCAGTTGAAAGTGGTTTGCAACTGCTTAAAACGGTCTAAACCAGTTCTAACCGGTTCCCCAAGCTGTTTGAACATGTTTAGACCAGTCTAAACCAGTTGAAAGTGGTTTGCAACTTTTTGGTACCGGTCTAAACCAGTTCTAAACGTTTCCTGAAGGTGTTTCAACCAGTTTAGACCAGTCTAAACCAGGTGAAAGTGGTTTGCAACTGCTTAAAACCGGTCTAAACCAGTTCTAACCGGTTCCCCAAGCTGTTTCAACCAGTTTAGACCAGTCTAAACCAGTTGAAAGTGGTTTGCAACTGCTTAAAACCGGTCTAAACCAGTTCTAACCGGTTCCCCAAGCTGTATGAACCAGCTAAGAACAGTCTAAACCAGTTGAAAGTGGTTTGCCACTGCATAAAACCGGTCTTAACCAGTTCTTACAGGTTCCCGAAGCTGTTGCAACCAGTTTAGACCAGTCTAAACCAGTTGAAAGTGGTTTGCAACTGTTTAAAACCGCTCTAAACCAGTTCTAACTGGTTTCCGAAGCTGTTTGAACCAGTTTGGACCAGTCTAAACCAGTTGAAAATGGTTTGGAACTGCTTAGAACCGGTCTAAACCAGTTCTATAGCGGTTCCCCGAGCTGTTTCAACCAGTTTAGACCAGTCTAAACCAGTTGAAAGTGGTTTGCAACTCTTTGAAACCAGTCTAAACCAGTTTCTTCCGGTTCCCTCTAACCGGTTCCCCAAGCTGTTTCAACCAGTTTAGACCAGTCTAAACCAGTTGAAAGTGGTTTGCAACTGCTTAAAACCGGTCTAAACCAGTTCTAACCGGTTCCCCAAGCTGTTTCAACCAGTTTAGACCAGTCTAAACCAGTTGAAAGTGGTTTGCAACTGCTTAAAACCAGTCTAAACCAGTTCTAACCGGTTCCCCAAGCTGTTTCAACCAGTTTAGACCAGTCTAAACCAGTTGAAAGTGGTTTGCAACTGCTTAAAACCGGTCTAAACCAGTTCTAACCGGTTCCCGAAGCTGTTTCAACCAGTTTAGACCAGTCTAAACCAGTTGAAAGTGGTTTGCAACTGCTTAAAACCTCTCTAAACCAGTTCTAACTGGTTCCCCATGCTGTTTCAACCAGTTTAGACCAGTCTAAACCAGTTGAAAGTGGTTTGCAACTTTTTGAAACCGGTCTAAACCAGTTCTAAACGTTTCCCCAAGGTGTTTCAACCAGTTTAGACCAGTCTAAACCAGGTGAAAGTGGTTTGCAACTGCTTAAAACCGGTCTAAACCAGTTCTAACCGGTTCCCCAAGCTGTTTCAACCATGTTAGACCAGTCTAAACCAGTTGAAAGTGGTTTGCAACTGCTTAAAAATGGTCTAAACCAGTTCTAGACGGTTCCCAAAGCTGTTTCAACCAGTTTAGACCAGTCTAAACCAGTTGAAAGTGGTTTGCAACTGCTTAAAACCGGTCTAAACCAGTTCTAACCGGTTTCCCAAGCTGTTTCAACCAGTTTAGACCAGTCTAAACCAGTTGAAAGTGGTTTGCAACTGCTTAAAACCAGTCTAAACCAGTTCTAACCGGTTCCCCAAGCTGTTTCAACCAGTTTAGACCAGTCTAAACCAGTTGAAAGTGGTTTGCAACTGCTTAAAACCGGTCTAAACCAGTTCTAACCGGTTCCCCAAGCTGTTTCAACCAGTTTAGACCAGTCTAAACCAGTTGAAAGTGGTTTGCAACTGCTTAAAACCGGTCTAAACCAGTTCTAACCGGTTCCCCAAGCTGTTTCAACCAGTTTAGACCAGTCTAAACCAGTTGAAAGTGGTTTGCAACTGCTTAAAACCGGTCTAAACCAGTTCTAACCGGTTCCCAAAACTGTTTCAACCAGTTTAGACCAGTCTAAACCAGTTGAAATTGATTTGCAACTGCTTAAAACCGGTCTAAACCAGTTCTAACCGGTTTCCCAAGCTGTTTCAACCAGTTTAGACCAGTCTAAACCAGTTGAAAGTGGTTTGCAACTGCTTAAAACCGGTCTAAACCAGTTCTAACCGGTTCCCCAAGCTGTTTCAACCAGTTTAGACCAGTCTAAACCAGTTGAAAGTGGTTTGCAACTGCTTAAAACCGGTCTAAACCAGTTCTAACCGGTTTCCCAAGCTGTTTCAACCAGTTTAGACCAGTCTAAACCAGTTGAAAGTGGTTTGCAACTGCTTAAAACCGGTCTAAACCAGTTCTAACCGGTTCCTGAAGCTGTTTCAACCAGTTTAGACCAGTCTAAACCAGTTGAAAGTGGTTTGCAACTGCTTAAAACCGGTCTAAACCAGTTCTAACCAGTTCCCCAAGCTGTTTGAACCAGTTTAGACCAGTCGAAAGCAGTTGAAAGTGGTTTGCAACTGCTTAAAACCGGTCTAAACCAGTTCTCACCAGTTCAAAAAGCTGTTTCAACCAGTTTAGACTAGTCTAAACCAGTTGAAAGTGGTTTGCAACTACTTAAAACCGGTCTAAACCAGTTCTAACCTGTTTCCGAAGCTGTTTCAACCAGTTTAGACCAGTCTAAACCAGTTTAAAGTGGTTTGCAACTCTTTGAAAACAGTCTAAACCAGTTTCTTCCGGTTCCTGAAGCTGTTTAAACCAGTTTAAAAGAGTGTAAACCAGTTGAAAGTGGTTTGCAACTGCTTAAAATCGGTCTAAACCAGTTCTAACCGGTTCCCCAAGCTGTTTCAACCAGTTTAGACCAGTCTAAACCAGTTGAAAGTGGTTTGCAACTGCTTAAAACCAGTCTAAACCAGTTCTAGCCGGTTCCCGAAGCTGTTTCAACCAGTTTAGACCAGTCTAAACCAGTTGAAAGTGGTTTGCAACTGCTTAAAACCGGTCTAAACCAGTTCTAACCGGTTCCCGAAGCTGTTTCAACCAGTTTAGACCAGTCTAAACCAGTTGAAAGTGGTTTGCAACTGCTTAAAACCGGTCTAAACCAGTTCTAACCGGTTCCCCAAGCTGTTTCAACCATGTTAGACCAGTCTAAACCAGTTGAAAGTGGTTTGCAACTGCTTAAAAATGGTCTAAACCAGTTCTAGACGGTTCCCAAAGCTGTTTCAACCAGTTTATACCAGTCTAAACCAGTTGAAATTGATTTGCAACTGCTTAAAACCGGTCTAAACCAGTTCTAACCTGTTTCCCAAGCTGTTTCAACCGGTTTAGACCAGTCTAAACCAGTTGAAAGTGGTTTGCAACTGCTTAAAACCAGTCTAAACCACTTCTAACCGGTTCCCCAAGCTGTTTCAACCAGTTTAGACCAGTCTAAACCAGTTGAAAGTGGTTTGCAACTGCTTAAAACCGGTCTAAACCAGTTCTAACCGGTTTCCCAAGCCGTTTGAACCTGTTTAGACCAGTCTAAACCAGGTGAAAGTTGTTTGCAAATGCTTAAAACCGGTTTAAACCAGTTCTAACCAGTTTCCGAAGGTGTTTCAACCAGTTTAGACCAGTCTAAACCAGTTGAAAGTGGTTTGCAACTGCTTAAAACCTCTCTAAACCAGTTCTAACTGGTTCCCCATGCTGTTTCAACCAGTTTAGACCAGTCTAAACCAGTTGAAAGTGGTTTGCAACTTTTTGAAACCGGGCTAAATCAGTTCTAAACGTTTCCCGAAGCTGTTTCAACCAGTTTAGACCAGTCTAAACCAGTTGAAAGTGGTTTGCAACTGCTTAAAACTGGGCTAAACCAGTTTTTTCCGGTTCCCCAAGCTGTTTCAACCAGTTTAGACCAGTCTAAACCAGTTGAAAGTGGTTTGCAACTGCTTAAAACCGGTCTAAACCAGTTCTAACCAGTTCCCCAAGCTGTTTGAACCAGTTTAGACCAGTCTAAAGCAGTTGAAAGTGGTTTGCAACTGCTTAAAACCGGTCTAAACCAGTTCTCACCGGTTCAAAAAGCTGTTTCAACCAGTTTAGACTAGTCTAAACCAGTTGAAAGTGGTTTGCAACTGCTTAAAACCGGTCTAAACCAGTTCTAACCGGTTCCCGAAGCTGTTTGAACCAGTTTAGACCAGTCTAAACCAGTTGAAAGTGGTTTGCAACTGCTTAAAACCGGTCTAAACCAGTTCTAACCGTTTCCCTAAGCTGTTTCAACCAGTTTAGACCAGTCTAAACCAGTTGAAAGTGGTTTGCAACTGCTTAAAACCGGTCTAAACCAGTTCTAACCGGTTCCCCAAGCTGTTTCAACCAGTTTAGACCAGTCTAAACCAGTTGAAAGTGGTTTGCAACTGCTTAAAAATGGTCTAAACCAGTTCTAGACGGTTCCCAAAGCTGTTTCAACCAGTTTAGACCAGTCTAAACCAGTTGAAAGTGGTTTGCAACTGCTTAAAACCGGTCTAAACCAGTTCTAACCGGTTCCCCAAGCTGTTTCAACCAGTTTAGACCAGTCTAAACCAGTTGAAAGTGGTTTGCAACTGCTTAAAACCAGTCTAAACCAGTTCTAACCGGTTCCCCAAGCTGTTTCAACCAGTTTAGACCAGTCTAAACCAGTTGAAAGTGGTTTGCAACTGCTTAAAACCGGTCTAAACCAGTTCTAACCGGTTCCCCAAGCTGTTTCAACCAGTTTAGACCAGTCTAAACCAGTTGAAAGTGGTTTGCAACTGCTTAAAACCGGTCTAAACCAGTTCTAACCAGTTTCCCTGCTTAAGCGTGTTTCAACCAGTTTAGACCAGTCTAAACCAGTTGAAAGTGGTTTGCAACTGCTTAAAACCTCTCTAAACCAGTTCTAACCGGTTCCCCAAGCTGTTTCAACCAGTTTAGACCAGTCTAAACCAGTTGAAAGTGGTTTGCAACTGCTTAAAACCGGTCTAAACCAGTTCTAAACGGTTTCCCAAGCTGTTTCAACCAGTTTAGACCAGTCTAAACCAGTTGAAAGTGGTTTGCAACTGCTTAAAACCGGTCTAAACCAGTTCTAACCGGTTCCCAAGCTGTTTCAACCAGTTTAGACCAGTCTAAACCAGTTGAAAGTGGTTTGCAACTGCTTAAAACCGGGCTAAACCAGTTCTAACCGGTTCCCGAAGCTGTTTCAACCAGTTTAGACCAGTCTAAACCAGTTGAAAGTGGTTTGCAACTGCTTAAAACCGGTCTAAACCAGTTCTAACCGGTTCCCCAAGCTGTTTCAACCAGTTTAGACCAGTCTAAACCAGTTGAAAGTGGTTTGCAACTGCTTAAAACCAGTCTAAACCAGTTCTAACCGGTTCCCCAAGCTGTTTCAACCAGTTTAGACCAGTCTAAACCAGTTGAAAGTGGTTTGCAACTGCTTAAAACCGGTCTAAACCAGTTCTAACCGGTTCCCCAAGCTGTTTCAACCAGTTTAGACCAGTCTAAACCAGTTGAAAGTGGTTTGCAACTGCTTAAAACCGGTCTAAACCAGTTCTAACGGTTCCCAAAGCTGTTTCAACCAGTTTAGACCAGTCTAAACCAGTTGAAAGTGGTTTGCAACTGCTTAAAACCAGTCTAAACCAGTTCTAACTGGTTCCCCAAGCTGTTTCAACCAGTTTAGACCAGTCTAAACCAGTTGAAAGTGGTTTGCAACTGCTTAAAAATGGTCTAAACCAGTTCTAACGGTTCCCAAAACTGTTTCAACCAGTTTAGACCAGTCTAAAGCAGTTGAAAGTGGTTTGCAACTGCTTTAAAACCGGTCTAAACCAGTTCTAACCTGTTCCCCAAGCTGTTTCAACCAGTTTAGACCAGTCTAAACCAGTTGAAAGTGGTTTGCAACTGCTTAAAACCGGTCTAAACCAGTTCTAACCGGATTCCCAAGCTGTTTCAACCTGTTTAGACCAGTCTAAACCAGTTGAAAGTGGTTTGCAACTGCTTAAAACCGGTCTAAACCAGTTCTAACCGGTTTCCGAAGCTGTTTCAACCAGTTTAGACCAGTCTAAACCAGTTGAAAGTGGTTTGCAACTGCTTAAAACCTCTCTAAACCAGTTCTAACTGGTTCCCCATGCTGTTTCAACCAGTTTAGACCAGTCTAAACCAGTTGAAAGTGGTTTGCAACTTTTAAAACCCGTCTAAATCAGTTCTAAACGTTTCCCGAAGCTGTTTCAACCAGTATAGACCAGTCTAAACCAGTTGAAAGCGGTTGGCAACTGCTTAAAACCGGTCTAAACCAGTTCTTACAGGTTCCCGAAGCTGTTTCAACCAGTTTAGACCAGTCTAAACCAGTTGAAAGTGGTTTGCAACTGCTTAAAACCGCTCTAAACAAGTTCTAACGGGTTCCCGAAGCTGTTTGAACCAGTTTAGACCAGTCTAAACCAGTTCAAAATGGTTTGGAACTGCTTAGAACCGGTCTAAACCAGTTCTAAGCGGTTCCCCGAGCTGTTTCAACCAGTTTAGACCAGTCTAAACCAGTTGAAAGTGGTTTGCAACTGCTTAAAACTGGGCTAAACCATTTCTAACCGGTTCCCCAAGATGTATGAACCAGCTAAGAACAGTCTAAACCAGTTGAAAGTGGTTTGCAACTGCTTAAAACCGGTCTAAACCAGTTCTCACCGGTTCAAAAAGCTGTTTCAACCAGTTTAGACTAGTCTAAAGCAGTTGAAAGTGGTTTGCAACTGCTTAAAACCGGTCTAAACCAGTTCTAACCAGTTTCCGAAGCTGTTTGAAGCAGTTTAGACCAGTCTAAACCAGTTGAAAGTGGTTTGCAACTTTTTGAAACCGGTCTGAACCAGTTCTAAACGTTTCCCTAAGGAGTTTCAACCAGTTTAGACCAGTCTAAACCAGGTGAAAGTGGTTTGCAACTGCTTAAAAGCGGTCTAAAACAGTTCTAACCTGTTCCCCAAGCTGTTTCAACCATTTTAGACCAGTCTAAACCAGTTGAAAGTGGTTTGCAACTGCTTAAAAATGGTCTAAACCAGTTCTAGACGGTTCCCAAAGCTGTTTCAACCAGTTTATACCAGTCTAAACCAGTTGAAATTGACTTGCAGCTGCTTAAAACCGGTTGAAACCAGTTCTAACCTGTTTCCCAAGCTGTTTCAACCAGTTTAGACCAGTCTAAACCAGTTGAAAGTGGTTTGCAACTGCTTAAAACCAGTCTAAACCACTTCTAACCGGTTCCCCAAGGTGTTTCACCAGTTTAGATCAGTCTAAACCACTTGAAAGTGGTTTGCACCTGCTTAAAAGCGGTCTAAACCAGTTCTAACCGGTTTCCGAAGCTGTTTCAACCAGTTTAGACCAGTCTAAACCAGTTGAAAGTGGTTTGCAACTGCTTAAAACCTGTCTAAACCAGTTCTAACTGGTTCCCCAAGCTGTTTCAACCAGTTTAGACCAGTCTAAACCAGTTGAAAGTGGTTTGCATATTGCTTAAAACCGGTCTAAACCAGTTCTAAACGTTTCCCCAAGCTGTTTCAACCAGTTTAGACCAGTCTAAACCAGTTGAAAGTGGTTTGCAACTGCTTAAAACCGGTCTAAACCAGTTCTAACCGGTTTCCCAAGCTGTTTCAACCATTTAGACCAGTCTAAACCAGTTGAAAGTGGTTTGCAACTGCTTAAAACCGGGCTAAACCAGTTCTAACCGGTTCCCCAAGCTGTTTCAACCAGTTTAGACCAGTCTAAACCAGTTGAAAGTGGTTTGCAACTGCTTAAAACCGGTCTAAACCAGTTCTAGTTTCCCCAAGCTGTTTCACCAGTTTAGACCAGTCTAAACCAGTTGAAAGTGGTTTGCAACTGCTTAAAACCGCTCTAAACCAGTTCTAACTGGTTCCCGAAGCTGTTTCAACCAGTTTAGACCAGTCTAAACCAGTTGAAAGTGGTTTGCAACTGCTTAAAACCAGTCTAAACCAGTTCTAACCGGTTCCCCAAGCTGTTTCAACCAGTTTAGACCAGTCTAAACCAGTTGAAAGTGGTTTGCAACTGCTTAAAACCGGTCTAAACCAGTTCTAACCGGTTCCCCAAGCTGTTTCAACCATGTTAGACCAGTCTAAACCAGTTGAAAGTGGTTTGCAACTGCTTAAAAATGGTCTAAACCAGTTCTAGACGGTTCCCAAAACTGTTTCAACCAGTTTATACCAGTCTAAAGCAGTTGAAATTGATTTGCAACTGCTTAAAACCGGTCTAAACCAGTTCTAACCGGTTCCCCAAGCTGTTTCAACCAGTTTAGACCAGTCTAAACCAGTTGAAAGTGGTTTGCAACTGCTTAAAACCGGTCTAAACCAGTTCTAACCGGTTTCCCAAGCCGTTTGAACCAGTTTAGACCAGTCTAAACCAGTTGAAAGTGGTTTGCAACTGCTTAAAACCGGTCTAAACCAGTTCTAACCAGTTTCCGAAGCTGTTTCAACCAGTTTAGACCAGTCTAAACCAGTTGAAAGTGGTTTGCAACTGCTTAAAACCTCTCTAAACCAGTTCTAACTGGTTCCCCATGCTGTTTAAACCAGTTTAGACCAGTCTAAACCAGTTGAAAGTGGTTTGCAACTTTTTGAAACCGGTCTAAATCAGTTCTAAACGTTTCCCGAAGCTGTTTCAACCAGTTTAGACCAGTCTAAACCAGTTGAAAGTGGTTTGCAACTGCTTAAAACCGGTCTAAACCAGTTCTAACCGGTTCCCCAAGCTGTTTCAACCAGTTTAGACCAGTCTAAACCAGTTGAAAGTGGTTTGCAACTGCTTAAAACCGGTCTAAACCAGTTCTAACCGGTTCCCCAAGCTGTTTCAACCAGTTTAGACCAGTCTAAACCAGTTGAAAGTGGTTTGCAACTGCTTAAAACCGGTCTAAACCAGTTCTAACCGGTTCCCCAAGCTGTTTCAACCAGTTTAGACCAGTCTAAACCAGTTGAAAGTGGTTTGCAACTGCTTAAAACCGGTCTAAACCAGTTCTAACCGGTTCCCAGTTCTAAAGCTGTTTCAACCAGTTTAGACTAGTCTAAACCAGTTGAAAGTGGTTTGCAACTGCTTAAAACCGGTCTAAACCAGTTCTAACCGGTTCCCGAAGCTGTTTGAACCAGTTTAGACCAGTCTAAACCAGTTGAAAGTGGTTTGCAACTGCTTAAAACCGGTCTAAACCAGTTCTAACTGGTTTCCCTAAGCTGTTTCAACCAGTTTAGACCAGTCTAAACCAGTTGAAAGTGGTTTGCAACTGCTTAAACCGGTCTAAACCAGTTCTAAGCGGTTCCCCAAGCTGTTTCAACCAGTTTAGACCAGTCTAAACCAGTTGAAAGTGGTTTGCAACTGCTTAAAACCGGTCTAAACCAGTTCTAACCGGTTCCCCAAGCTGTTTCAACCAGTTTAGACCAGTCTAAACCAGTTGAAAGTGGTTTGCAACTGCTTAAAACCGGTCTAAACCAGTTCTAACCGGTTCCCCAAGCTGTTTCAACCAGTTTAGACCAGTCTAAACCAGTTGAAAGTGGTTTGCAACTGCTTAAAACCGGTCTAAACCAGTTCTAACCGGTTCCCCAAGCTGTTTCAACCAGTTTAGACCAGTCTAAACCAGTTGAAAGTGGTTTGCAACTGCTTAAAACCGGTCTAAACCAGTTCTAACCGGTTCCCCAAGCTGTTTCAACCAGTTTAGACCAGTCTAAACCAGTTGAAAGTGGTTTGCAACTGCTTAAAACCGGTCTAAACCAGTTCTAACTGGTTCCCCAAGCTGTTTTAACCATGTTAGACCAGTCTAAACCAGTTCAAAGTGGTTTGCAACTGCTTAAAAATGGTCTAAACCAGTTCTAGACGGTTCCCAAAACTGTTTCAACCAGTTTATACCAGTCTAAAGCAGTTGAAATTGATTTGCAACTGCTTTAAAACCGGTCTAAACCAGTTCTAACCTGTTCCCCAAGCTCTTTCAACCAGTTTAGACCAGTCTAAACCAGTTGAAAGTGGTTTGCAACTGCTTACAACCGGTCTAAACCAGTTCTAACCGGATTCCCAAGCCGTTTGAACCTGTTTAGACCAGTCTAAACCAGGTGAAAGTTGTTTGCAAATGCTTAAAACCGGTTTAAACCAGTTCTAACCAGTTTCCGAAGGTGTTTCAACCAGTTTAGACCAGTCTAAACCAGTTGAAAGTGGTTTGCAACTGCTTAAAACCTCTCTAAACCAGTTCTAACTGGTTCCCCATGCTGTTTCAACCAGTTTAGACCAGTCTAAACCAGTTGAAAGTGGTTTGCAACTTTTTGAAACCCGTCTAAATCAGTTCTAAACGTTTCCCGAAGCTGTTTCAACCAGTATAGACCAGTCTAAACCAGTTGAAAGCGGTTGGCAACTGCTTAAAACCGGTCTAAACCAGTTCTTACAGGTTCCCGAAACTGTTGCAACCAGTTTAGACCAGTCTAAACCAGTTGAAAGTGGTTTGCAACTGCTTAAAACCGCTCTAAACAAGTTCTAACGGGTTCCCGAAGCTGTTTGAACCAGTTTAGACCAGTCTAAACCAGTTGAAAGTGGTTTGCAACTGCTTAAAACCGGTCTAAACCAGTTCTAACGGTTCCCCGAGCTGTTTCAACCAGTTTAGACCAGTCTAAACCAGTTGAAAGTGGTTTGCAACTGCTTAAAACCGGTCTAAACCAGTTCTAACCGGTTCCCCAAGCTGTTTCAACCAGTTTAGACCAGTCTAAACCAGTTGAAAGTGGTTTGCAACTGCTTAAAACCGGTCTAAACCAGTTCTAACCGGTTCCCCAAGCTGTTTCAACCAGTTTAGACCAGTCTAAACCAGTTGAAAGTGGTTTGCAACTGCTTAAAACCGGTCTAAACCAGTTCTAACCGGTTCCCCAAGCTGTTTCAACCAGTTTAGACCAGTCTAAACCAGTTGAAAGTGGTTTGCAACTGTTGAAACCAGTTCTAACCGGTTCCCCAAGCTGTTTCAACCAGTTTAGACCAGTCTAAACCAGTTGAAAGTGGTTTGCAACTGCTTAAAACCGGTCTAAACCAGTTCTAACCGGTTCCCAAGCTGTTTCAACCAGTTTAGACCAGTCTAAACCAGTTGAAAGTGGTTTGCAACTGCTTAAAACCAATCTAAACCAGTTCTAACCGGTTTCCGAAGGTGTTTCAACCAGTCCAGTCTAAACCAGTTGAAAGTGGTTTGCAACTGCTTAAAACCTCTCTAAACCAGTTCTAACTGGTTCCCCATGCTGTTTCTTTAGACCAGTCTGAACCAGTTTGCTTAAAACTGGGCTAAACCAGTTCCAGTTCCTGAAGCTGTTTCAACCAGTTTAGACCAGTCTAAACCAGTTGAAAGTGGCTTGCAACTGCTTAAAACCGGTCTAAACCAGTTCTAACCAGTTTCCCAAGCTGTTTGAACCAGTTTAGACCAGTCTAAACCAGTTGAAAGTGGTTTGCAACTGCTTAAAACCGGTCTAAACCAGTTCTCACCGGTTCCCAAAGCTGTTTCAACCAGTTTAGACCAGTCTAAACCAGTTGAAAGTGGTTTGCAACTGCTTAAAACCGGTCTAAACCAGTTCTAACCAGTTCCCCAAGCTGTATGAACCAGCTAAGAACAGTCTAAACTAGTTGAAAGTGGTTTGCCACTGCATAAAACCGGTCTTAACCAGTTCTTACAGGTTCCCGAAGCTGTTGCAACCAGTTTAGACCAGTCTAAACCAGTTGAAAGTGGTTTCCAACTGTTTAAAACCGCTCTAAACCAGTTCTAACTGGTTTCCGAAGCTGTTTGAACCAGTTTGGACCAGTCTAAACCAGTTGAAAATGGTTTGGAACTGCTTAGAACCGGTCTAAACCAGTTCTATAGCGGTTCCCCGAGCTGTTTCAACCAGTTTAGACCAGTCTAAACCAGTTTAAAGTGGTTTGCAACTCTTTGAAACCAGTCTAAACCAGTTTCTTCCGGATCCCTAAGCTGTTTCAACCAGTTTAAAAAAGTCTAAACCAGTTGAAAGTGGTTTGCAACAGCTTAAAACCGGTCTAAACCAGTTCTAAGCGCTTACCCAAGCTGTTTCAACCAGTTTAGACCAGTCTAAACCAGTTGAAAGTGGTTTGCAACTGCTTAAAACCAGTCTAAACCAGTTCTAGCCGGTTCCCTAAGCTGTTTCAACCAGTTTAGACCAGTCTAAACGAGTTGTAATTGATTTGTAACTGCTTAAAACCAGTCTAAACCAGTTCTAACCGGTTCCCCAAGCTGTTTCAACCAGTTTCGACCAGTCTAAACCAGTTGAAAGTGGTTTGCAACTGTTTAAATCAGTCTAAACCAGTTCTAACCGGTTCCCCAAGCTGTTTGAACATGTTTAGACCAGTCTACACCAGTTGAAAGTGGTTTGCAACTTTTTGAAACCGGTCTAAACCAGTTCTAAACGTTTCCTGAAGGTGTTTCAACCAGTTTAGACCAGTCTAAACCAGGTGAAAGTGGTTTGCAACTGCTTAAAACCGGTCTAAACCAGTTCTAACCGGTTCCCCAAGCTGTTTCAACCATGTTAGACCAGTCTAAACCAGTTGAAAGTGGTTTGCAACTGCTTAAAACCGGTCTAAACCAGTTCTAACCGGTTTCCCAAGCTGTTTGAACCTGTTTAGACCAGTCTAAACCAGTTGAAAGTGGTTTGCAACTGCTTAAAACCAGTCTAAACCACTTCTAACCGGTTCCCCAAGCTGTTTCAACCAGTTTAGACCAGTCTAAACCAGTTGAAAGTGGTTTGCAACTGCTTAAAACCGGTCTAAACCAGTTCTAACCGGTTTCCCAAGCCGTTTGAACCTGTTTAGACCAGTCTAAACCAGTTGAAAGTGGTTTGCAACTGCTTAAAACCAGTCTAAACCAGTTCTAACCGGTTCCCCAAGCTGTTTCAACCAGTTTAGACCAGTCTAAACCAGTTGAAAGTGGTTTGCAACTGCTTAAAACCGGTCTAAACCAGTTCTAACCGGTTTCCCAAGCTGTTTCAACCAGTTTAGACCAGTCTAAACCAGTTGAAAGTGGTTTGCAACTGCTTAAAACCGGTCTAAACCAGTTCTAACCGGTTCCCCAAGCTGTTTCAACCAGTTTAGACCAGTCTAAACCAGTTGAAAGTGGTTTGCAACTGCTTAAAACCGGTCTAAACCAGTTCTAACCGGTTCCCCAAGCTGTTTCAACCAGTTTAGACCAGTCTAAACCAGTTGAAAGTGGTTTGCAACTGCTTAAAACCGGTCTAAACCAGTTCTAACCGGTTCCCCAAGCTGTTTCAACCAGTTTAGACCAGTCTAAACCAGTTGAAAGTGGTTTGCAACTGCTTAAAACCGGTCTAAACCAGTTCTAACCGGTTCCCCAAGCTGTTTCAACCAGTTTAGACCAGTCTAAACCAGTTGAAAGTGGTTTGCAACTGCTTAAAACCGGTCTAAACCAGTTCTAACCGGTTCCCCAGCTGTTTGAACCAGTTTAGACCAGTCTAAACCAGTTGAAAGTGGTTTGCAACTGCTTAAAACCGGTCTAAACCAGTTCTAACCGGTTTCCCAAGCTGTTTCAACCAGTTTAGACCAGTCTAAACCAGTTGAAAGTGGTTTGCAACTGCTTAAAACCGGTCTAAACCAGTTCTAACCGGTTTCCGAAGCTGTTTCAACCAGTTTAGACCAGTCTAAACCAGTTGAAAGTGGTTTGCAACTGCTTAAAACCGGTCTAAACCAGTTCTAACCGTTTCCCCAAGCTGTTTCAACCAGTTTAGACCAGTCTAAACCAGTTGAAAGTGGTTTGCAACTGCTTAAAACCAGTCTAAACCAGTTCTAACCGGTTCCCGAAGCTGTTTCAACCAGTTTAGACCAGTCTAAACCAGTTGAAAGTGGTTTGCAACTGCTTAAAACCGGTCTAAACCAGTTCTAACTGGTTCCCGAAGCTGTTTCAACCAGTTTAGACCAGTCTAAACCAGTTGAAAGTGGTTTGCAACTGCTTAAAACCGGTCTAAACCAGTTCTAACCGTTCCCCAAGCTGTTTCAACCAGTTTAGACCAGTCTAAACCAGTTGAAAGTGGTTTGCAACTGCTTAAAACTGGGCTAAACCAGTTTTTTCTGGTTCCCCAAGCTGTTTCAACCAGTTTAGACCAGTCTAAACCAGTTGAAAGTGGTTTGCAACTGCTTAAAACCGGTCTAAACCAGTTCTCACCGGTTCAAAAAGCTGTTTCAACCAGTTTAGACTAGTCTAAACTAGTTGAAAGTGGTTTGCAACTGCTTAAAACCGGTCTAAACCAGTTCTAACCGGTTTCCGAAGCTGTTTGAAGCAGTTTAGACCAGTCTAAACCAGTTGAAAGTGGTTTGCAACTTTTTGAAACCGGTCTGAACCAGTTCTAAACGTTTCCCTAAGGAGTTTCAACCAGTTTAGACCAGTCTAAACCAGGTGAAAGTGGTTTGCAACTGCTTAAAAGCGGTCTAAAACAGTTCTAACCTGTTCCCCAAGCTGTTTCAACCATTTTAGACCAGTCTAAACCAGTTGAAAGTGGTTTGCAACTGCTTAAAAATGGTCTAAACCAGTTCTAGACGGTTCCCCAAAGCTGTTTCAACCAGTTTATACCAGTCTAAACCAGTTGAAATTGATTTGCAGCTGCTTAAAACCGGTTGAAACCAGTTCTAACCTGTTTCCCAAGCTGTTTCAACCAGTTTAGACCAGTCTAAACCAGTTGAAAGTGGTTTGCAACTGCTTAAAACCAGTCTAAACCAGTTCTAACCGGTTCCCCAAGCTGTTTCAACCAGTTTAGACCAGTCTAAACCAGTTGAAAGTGGTTTGCAACTGCTTAAAACCAAACCAGTTCTAACCGGTTCCCCAAGCTGTTTCAACCAGTTTAGACCAGTCTAAACCAGTTGAAAGTGGTTTGCAACTATTTTAAAACCGGTCTAAACCAGTTCTAACCGGTTTCCCCAAGCTGTTTCAACCAGTTTAGACCAGTCTAAACCAGTTGAAAGTGGTTTGCAACTGCTTAAAACCGCTCTAAACCAGTTCTAACTGGTTCCCCAAGCTGTTTCAACCAGTTTAGACCAGTCTAAACCAGTTGAAAGTGGTTTGCAACTGCTTAGAAACCGGTCTAAACCAGTTCTAAACGGTTCCCCAAGCTGTTTCAACCAGTTTAGACCAGTCTAAACCAGGTGAAAGTGGTTTGCAACTGCTTAAAACCGGTCTAAACCAGTTCTAACCGGTTTCCCAAGCTGTTTCAACCATGTTAGACCAGTCTAAACCAGTTGAAAGTGGTTTGCAACTGCTTAAAAATGGGCTAAACCAGTTCTAGATGGTTCCCAAAGCTGTTTCACCCAGTTTAGACCAGTCTAAACCAGTTGAAAGTGGTTTGCAACTGCTTAAAACCGCTCTAAACCAGTTCTAACTGGTTCCCGAAGCTGTTTCAACCAGTTTAGACCAGTCTAAACCAGTTGAAAGTGGTTTGCAACTGCTTAAAACCAGTCTAAACCAGTTCTAACCGGTTCCCCAAGCTGTTTCAACCAGTTTAGACCAGTCTAAACCAGTTGAAAGTGGTTTGCAACTGCTTAAAACCGGTCTAAACCAGTTCTAACCGGTTCCCCAAGCTGTTTCAACCAGTTTAGACCAGTCTAAACCAGTTGAAAGTGGTTTGCAACTGCTTAAAACCGGTCTAAACCAGTTCTAACCGGTTCCCAAGCTGTTTCAACCAGTTTAGACCAGTCTAAACAGTTGAAAGTGGTTTGCAACTGCTTAAAACCAGTCTAAACCAGTTCTAACCGGTTCCCCAAGCTGTTTCAACCAGTTTAGACCAGTCTAAACCAGTTGAAAGTGGTTTGCAACTGCTTAAAACCGGTCTAAACCAGTTCTAACTGGTTCCCCAAGCTGTTTCAACCAGTTTAGACCAGTCTAAACCAGTTGAAAGTGGTTTGCAACTGCTTAAAACCGGTCTAAACCAGTTCTAACCGGTTCCCCAAGCTGTTTCAACCAGTTTAGACCAGTCTAAACCAGTTGAAAGTGGTTTGCAACTGCTTAAAACCGGTCTAAACCAGTTCTAACCGGTTTCCCAAGCTGTTTGAACCAGTTTAGACCAGTCTAAACCAGTTGAAAGTGGTTTGCAACTGCTTAAAACCGGTCTAAACCAGTTCTAACCGGTTCCCGAAGCTGTTTCAACCAGTTTAGACCAGTCTAAACCAGTTGAAAGTGGTTTGCAACTGCTTAAAACCGGTCTAAACCAGTTCTAACCGGTTCCCCAAGCTGTTTCAACCAGTTTAGACCAGTCTAAACCAGTTGAAAGTGGTTTGCAACTGCTTAAAACCGGTCTAAACCAGTTCTAACGGTTCCCCAAGTGTTTCAACTAAACCAGTTCTAACCGGTTCCCCAAGCTGTTTCAACCAGTTTAGACCAGTCTAAACCAGTTGAAAGTGGTTTGCAACTGCTTAAAACCGGTCTAAACCAGTTCTAACCGGTTCCCAAGCTGTTTCAACCAGTTTAGACCAGTCTAAACCAGTTGAAAGTGGTTTGCAACTGCTTAAAACCGGTCTAAACCAGTTCTAACCGGTTTCCGAAGCTGTTTCAACCAGTTTAGACCAGTCTAAACCAGTTGAAAGTGGTTTGCAACTGCTTAAAACCTCTCTAAACCAGTTCTAACTGGTTCCCCAAGCTGTTTCAACCAGTTTAGACCAGTCTAAACCAGTTGAAAGTGGTTTGCAACTGCTTAAACCGGTCTAAACCAGTTCTAACCGGTTCCCCAAGCTGTTTCAACCAGTTTAGACCAGTCTAAACCAGTTGAAAGTGGTTTGCAACTGCTTAAAACCGGTCTAAACCAGTTCTAACCGGTTCCCCAAGCTGTTTCAACCAGTTTAGACCAGTCTAAACCAGTTGAAAGTGGTTTGCAACTGCTTAAAACCGGTCTAAACCAGTTCTAACCGGTTCCCCAAGCTGTTTCAACCAGTTTAGACCAGTCTAAACCAGTTGAAAGTGGTTTGCAACTGCTTAAAACCGGTCTAAACCAGTTCTAACCGGTTCCCCAAGCTGTTTCAACCAGTTTAGACCAGTCTAAACCAGTTGAAAGTGGTTTGCAACTGCTTAAAACCGGTCTAAACCAGTTCTAACCGGTTCCCCAAGCTGTTTCAACCAGTTTAGACCAGTCTAAACCAGTTGAAAGTGGTTTGCAACTGCTTAAAACCGGTCTAAACCAGTTCTAACCGGTTCCCCAAGCTGTTTCAACCAGTTTAGACCAGTCTAAACCAGTTGAAAGTGGTTTGCAACTGCTTAAAACCGGTCTAAACCAGTTCTAACCGGTTCCCGAAGCTGTTTCAACCAGTTTAGACCAGTCTAAACCAGTTGAAAGTGGTTTGCAACTGCTTAAAACCGGTCTAAACCAGTTCTAACTGGTTCCCCAAGCTGTTTCAACCAGTTTAGACCAGTCTAAACCAGTTGAAAGTGGTTTGCAACTGCTTAAAACCAGGTCTAAACCAGTTCTAAACGGTTCCCTAAGCTGTTTCAACCAGTTTAGACCAGTCTAAACCAGTTGAAAGTGGTTGCAACTGCTTAAAACCGGTCTGTTCTAACCGGTTTGTTTCAACCAGTTTAGCTTAAAACCAGTCTAAACCAGTTCTAACCGGTTCCCGAAGCTGTTTCAACCAGTTTAGACCAGTCTAAACCAGTTGAAAGTGGTTTGCAACTGCTTAAAACCGGTCTAAACCAGTTCTAACCGGTTCCCCAAGCTGTATGAACCAGCTAAGAACAGTCTAAACCAGTTGAAAGTGGTTTGCCACTGCTTAAAACCGGTCTTAACCAGTTCTTACAGGTTCCCGAAGCTGTTGCAACCAGTTTAGACCAGTCTAAACCAGTTGAAAGTGGTTTGCAACTGCTTAAAACCGCTCTAAACCAGTTCTAACTGGTTTCCGAAGCTGTTTGAACCAGTTTAGACCAGTCTAAACCAGTTGAAAATGGTTTGGAACTGCTTAGAACCGGTCTAAACCAGTTCTATAGCGGTTCCCCGAGCTGTTTCAACCAGTTTAGACCAGTCTAAACCAGTTGAAAGTGGTTTGCAACTGCTTAAAACTGGTCTAAACCAGTTTCTTCCGGTTCCCCAAGCTGTTTCAACCAGTTAAACCAGTCTAAACCAGTTGAAAGTGGTTTGCAACTGCTTAAAACCGGTCTAAACCAGTTCTCACCGGTTCAAAAAGCTGTTTCAACCAGTTTAGACTAGTCTAAACCAGTTGAAAGTGGTTTGCAACTGCTTAAAACCGGTCTAAACCAGTTCTAACCGGTTTCCGAAGCTGTTTGAAGCAGTTTAGACCAGTCTAAACCAGTTGAAAGTGGTTTGCAACTTTTTGAAACCGGTCTAAACCAGTTCTAAACGTTTCCCTAAGGAGTTTCAACCAGTTTAGACCAGTCTAAACCAGGTGAAAGTGGTTTGCAACTGCTTAAAAGCGGTCTAAAACAGTTCTAACCGGTTCCCCAAGCTGTTTCAACCATGTTAGACCAGTCTAAACCAGTTGAAAGTGGTTTGCAACTGCTTAAAAATGGTCTAAACCAGTTCTAGACGGTTCCCAAGCTGTTTCAACCAGTTTATACCAGTCTAAACCAGTTGAAATTGATTTGCAACTGCTTAAAACCGGTCTAAACCAGTTCTAACCGGTTCCCCAAGCTGTTTCAACCAGTTTAGACCAGTCTAAACCAGTTGAAAGTGGTTTGCAACTGCTTAAAACCGGTCTAAACCAGTTCTAACCGGTTCCCCAAGCTGTTTCAACCAGTTTAGACCAGTCTAAACCAGTTGAAAGTGGTTTGCAACTGCTTAAAACCGGTCTAAACCAGTTCTAACCGGTTCCCCAAGCTGTTTCAACCAGTTTAGACCAGTCTAAACCAGTTGAAAGTGGTTTGCAACTGCTTAAAACCAGTCTAAACCAGTTCTAACCGGTTCCCCAAGCTGTTTCAACCAGTTTAGACCAGTCTAAACCAGTTGAAAGTGGTTTGCAACTGCTTAAAACCGGTCTAAACCAGTTCTAACCGGTTCCCCAAGCTGTTTCAACCAGTTTAGACCAGTCTAAACCAGTTGAAAGTGGTTTGCAACTCTTTGAAACCAGTCTAAACCAGTTCTAAACGGTTCCCGAAGCTGTTTCAACCAGTTTAGACCAGTCTAAACCAGTTGAAAGTGGTTTGCAACTGCTTAAAACCGGTCTAAACCAGTTCTAACCGGTTCCCCAAGCTGTTTCAACCAGTTTAGACCAGTCTAAACCAGTTGAAAGTGGTTTGCAACTGCTTAAAACCAGGTCTAAACCAGTTCTAACCGGTTCCCCAAGCTGTTTCAACCAGTTTAGACCAGTCTAAACCAGTTGAAAGTGGTTTGCAACTGCTTAAAACCAGTCTAAACCAGTTCTAACCGGTTCCCCAAGCTGTTTCAACCAGTTTAGACCAGTCTAAACCAGTTGAAAGTGGTTTGCAACTGCTTAAAACCGGTCTAAACCAGTTCTAACCGGTTCCCGAAGCTGTTTCAACCAGTTTAGACCAGTCTAAACCAGTTGAAAGTGGTTTGCAACTGCTTAAAACCGGTCTAAACCAGTTCTAACCGGTTCCCCAAGCTGTTTCAACCAGTTTAGACCAGTCTAAACCAGTTGAAAGTGGTTTGCAACTGCTTAAAACCGGTCTAAACCAGTTCTCACCGGTTCAAAAAGCTGTTTCAACCAGTTTAGACTAGTCTAAACCAGTTGAAAGTGGTTTGCAACTGCTTAAAACCGGTCTAAACCAGTTCTAACCTGTTTCCGAAGCTGTTTCAACCAGTTTAGACCAGTCTAAACCAGTTGAAAGTGGTTTGCAACTCTTTGA
The DNA here is from genome assembly GCF_052110815.1 of Crocodylus siamensis. NCBI lineage: Eukaryota > Metazoa > Chordata > Crocodylia > Crocodylidae > Crocodylus > Crocodylus siamensis. The sequence goes on along the minus strand of NC_143396.1, from coordinate 30,662 downwards.
AACCAGTCTAAACCAGTTTCTTCCGGTTCCCGAAGCTGTTTAAACCAGTTTAAAAAAGTCTAAACCAGTTGAAAGTGGTTTGCAACTGCTTAAAACCGGTCTAAACCAGTTCTAACCGGTTCCCCAAGCTGTTTCAACCATTTTAGACCAGTCTAAACCAGTTGAAAGTGGTTTGCAACTGCTTAAAACCAGTCTAAACCAGTTCTAGCCGGTTCCCTAAGCTGTTTCAACCAGTTTAGACCAGTCTAAACCAGTTGAAAGTGGTTTGCAACTGCTTAAAAGCGGTCTAAACCAGTTCTAACCGGTTCCCCAAGCTGTTTCAACCAGTTTAGACCAGTCTAAACCAGTTGAAAGTGGTTTGCAACTGCTTAAAACCGGTCTAAACCAGTTCTAACCGGTTCCCCAAGCTGTTTCAACCAGTTTAGACCAGTCTAAACCAGTTGAAAGTGGTTTGCAACTGCTTAAAACCGGTCTAAACCAGTTCTAACCGGTTCCCCAAGCTGTTTCAACCAGTTTAGACCAGTCTAAACCAGTTGAAAGTGGTTTGCAACTGCTTAAAACCGGTCTAAACCAGTTCTAACCGGTTCCCCAAGCTGTTTCAACCAGTTTAGACCAGTCTAAACCAGTTGAAAGTGGTTTGCAACTGCTTAAAACCTGTCTAAACCAGTTCTAACTGGTTCCCTATGCTGTTTCAACCAGTTTAGACCAGTCTAAACCAGTTGAAAGTGGTTTGCAATTTTGAAACCGGTCTAAACCAGTTCTAAACGTTTCCCGAAGGTGTTTCAACCAGTTTAGACCAGTCTAAACCAGGTGAAAGTGGTTTGCAACTGCTTAAAACCGGTCTAAACCAGTTCTAACCGGTTCCCCAAGCTGTTTCAACCATGTTAGACCAGTCTAAACCAGTTGAAAGTGGTTTGCAACTGCTTAAAACTGGTCTAAACCAGTTCTAACCGGTTCCCCAAGCTGTTTCAACCAGTTTAGACCAGTCTAAACCAGTTGAAAGTGGTTTGCAACTGCTTAAAACCGCTCTAAACCAGTTCTAACCGGTTCCCGAAGCTGTTTCAACCAGTTTAGACCAGTCTAAACCAGTTGAAAGTGGTTTGCAACTGCTTAAAACCAGTCTAAACCAGTTCTAACCGGTTCCCCAAGCTGTTTCAACCAGTTTAGACCAGTCTAAACCAGTTGAAAGTGGTTTGCAACTGCTTAAAACCGGTCTAAACCAGTTCTAACCGGTTCCCCAAGCTGTTTCAACCAGTTTAGACCAGTCTAAACCAGTTGAAAGTGGTTTGCAACTGCTTAAAACCATGGTCTAAACCAGTTCTAGACGGTTCCCAAAGCTGTTTCAACCAGTTTAGACCAGTCTAAACCAGTTGAAAGTGGTTTGCAACTGCTTAAAACCAAACCAGTTCTAACCGGTTCCCCAAGCTGTTTCAACCAGTTTAGACCAGTCTAAACCAGTTGAAAGTGGTTTGCAACTGCTTAAAACCGGTCTAAACCAGTTCTAACCGGTTCCCCAAGCTGTTTCAACCAGTTTAGACCAGTCTAAACCAGTTGAAAGTGGTTTGCAACTGCTTAAAACCGGTCTAAACCAGTTCTAACCGGTTCCCCAAGCTGTTTGAACCAGTTTAGACCAGTCTAAACCAGGTGAAAGTGGTTTGCAAATGCTTAAAACCGGTTTAAACCAGTTCTAACCAGTTTCCGAAGCTGTTTCAACCAGTTTAGACCAGTCTAAACCAGTTGAAAGTGGTTTGCAACTGCTTAAAACCTCTCTAAACCAGTTCTAACTGGTTCCCCATGCTGTTTCAACCAGTTTAGACCAGTCTAAACCAGTTGAAAGTGGTTTGCAACTTTTTGAAACCGGTCTAAATCAGTTCTAAACGTTTCCCGAAGCTGTTTCAACCAGTTTAGACCAGTCTAAACCAGTTGAAAGTGGTTTGCAACTGCTTAAAACCGGTCTAAACCAGTTCTAACCGGTTCCCCAAGCTGTTTCAACCAGTTTAGACCAGTCTAAACCAGTTGAAAGTGGTTTGCAACTGCTTAAAACCGGTCTAAACCAGTTCTAACCTGTTCCCCAAGCTGTTTCAACCAGTTTAGACCAGTCTAAACCAGTTGAAAGTGGTTTGCAACTGCTTAAAACCAGTCTAAACCACTTCTAACCAGTTCCCCAAGCTGTTTCAACCAGTTTAGACCAGTCTAAACCAGTTGAAAGTGGTTTGCAACTGCTTAAAACCGGTCTAAACCAGTTCTAACAGGTTCCCCAAGCTGTTTGAACCAGTTTAGACCAGTCTAAACCAGTTGAAAGTGGTTTGCAACTGCTTAAAACCGGTCTAACCCAGTTCTTACAGGTTCCCGAAGCTGTTGCAACCAGTTTAGACCAGTCTAAACCAGTTGAAAGTGGTTTGCAACTGCTTAAAACCGGTCTAAACCAGTTCTAAACAAGTTCTAACTGGGTTCCCGAAGCTGTTTCAACCAGTTTAGACCAGTCTAAACCAGTTGAAAGTGGTTTGCAACTGCTTAAAACCGGTCTAAACCAGTTCTAAGCCAGTTCCCCAAGCTGTTTCAACCAGTTTAGACCAGTCTAAACCAGTTGAAAGTGGTTTGCAACTGCTTAAAACTGGGCTAAACCAGTTTTTAACCGGTTCCCCAAGCTGTTTCAACCAGTTTAGACCAGTCTAAACCAGTTGAAAGTGGTTTGCAACTGCTTAAAACCGGTCTAAACCAGTTCTCACCGGTTCAAAAAGCTGTTTCAACCAGTTTAGACTAGTCTAAACCAGTTGAAAGTGGTTTGCAACTGCTTAAAACCGGTCTAAACCAGTTCTAACCGGTTTCCGAAGCTGTTTGAAGCAGTTTAGACCAGTCTAAACCAGTTGAAAGTGGTTTGCAACTTTTTGAAACCGGTCTGAACCAGTTCTAAACGTTTCCCTAAGGAGTTTCAACCAGTTTAGACCAGTCTAAACCAGGTGAAAGTGGTTTGCAACTGCTTAAAAGCGGTCTAAAACAGTTCTAACCTGTTCCCCAAGCTGTTTCAACCATTTTAGACCAGTCTAAACCAGTTGAAAGTGGTTTGCAACTGCTTAAAAATGGTCTAAACCAGTTCTAGACGGTTCCCAAAGCTGTTTCAACCAGTTTATACCAGTCTAAACCAGTTGAAATTGATTTGCAGCTGCTTAAAACCGGTTGAAACCAGTTCTAACCTGTTTCCCAAGCTGTTTCAACCAGTTTAGACCAGTCTAAACCAGTTGAAAGTGGTTTGCAACTGCTTAAAACCAGTCTAAACCACTTCTAACCGGTTCCCCAAGCTGTTTCAACCAGTTTAGACCAGTCTAAACCAGTTGAAAGTGGTTTGCAACTGCTTAAAAACCAGGTTCCCCAAGCTAAACCAGTTCTCTAAACCAGTTGAAAGTGGTTTGCAACCTTAAAACCGGTCTAAGGTTCCCGAAGCTGTTTCAACCAGTTTAGACCAGTCTAAACCAGTTGAAAGTGGTTTGCAACTGCTTAAAACCTGTCTAAACCAGTTCTAACTGGTTCCCCAAGCTGTTTCAACCAGTTTAGACCAGTCTAAACCAGTTGAAAGTGGTTTGCAACTGCTTAAAACCGGTCTAAACCAGTTCTAAACGGTTCCCCAAGCTGTTTCAACCAGTTTAGACCAGTCTAAACCAGGTGAAAGTGGTTTGCAACTGCTTAAAACCGGTCTAAACCAGTTCTAACCGGTTTCCCAAGCTGTTTCAACCATGTTAGACCAGTCTAAACCAGTTGAAAGTGGTTTGCAACTGCTTAAAAATGGGCTAAACCAGTTCTAGATGGTTCCCAAAGCTGTTTCACCCAGTTTAGACCAGTCTAAACCAGTTGAAAGTGGTTTGCAACTGCTTAAAACCGCTCTAAACCAGTTCTAACTGGTTCCCGAAGCTGTTTCAACCAGTTTAGACCAGTCTAAACCAGTTGAAAGTGGTTTGCAACTGCTTAAAACCAGTCTAAACCAGTTCTAACCGGTTCCCCAAGCTGTTTCAACCAGTTTAGACCAGTCTAAACCAGTTGAAAGTGGTTTGCAACTGCTTAAAACCGGTCTAAACCAGTTCTAACCGGTTCCCCAAGCTGTTTCAACCATGTTAGACCAGTCTAAACCAGTTGAAAGTGGTTTGCAACTGCTTAAAAATGGTCTAAACCAGTTCTAGACGGTTCCCAAAACTGTTTCAACCAGTTTATACCAGTCTAAACCAGTTGAAATTGATTTGCAACTGCTTAAAACCAGTCTAAACCAGTTCTAACCGGTTCCCCAAGCTGTTTCAACCATGTTAGACCAGTCTAAACCAGTTCAAAGTGGTTTGCAACTGCTTAAAAATGGTCTAAACCAGTTCTAGACGGTTCCCAAAACTGTTTCAACCAGTTTATACCAGTCTAAAGCAGTTGAAATTGATTTGCAACTGCTTAAAACCGGTCTAAACCAGTTCTAACCGTTCCCCAAGCTGTTTCAACCAGTTTAGACCAGTCTAAACCAGTTGAAAGTGGTTTGCAACTGCTTAAAACCGGTCTAAACCAGTTCTAACCGGTTTCCCAAGCCGTTTGAACCTGTTTAGACCAGTCTAAACCAGGTGAAAGTTGTTTGCAAATGCTTAAAACCGGTTTAAACCAGTTCTAACCAGTTTCCGAAGGTGTTTCAACCAGTTTAGACCAGTCTAAACCAGTTGAAAGTGGTTTGCAACTGCTTAAAACCTCTCTAAACCAGTTCTAACTGGTTCCCCATGCTGTTTCAACCAGTTTAGACCAGTCTAAACCAGTTGAAAGTGGTTTGCAACTTTTTGAAACCCGTCTAAACCAGTTCTAAACGTTTCCCGAAGCTGTTTCAACCAGTTTAGACCAGTCTAAACCAGTTGAAAGCGGTTGGCAACTGCTTAAAACCGGTCTAAACCAGTTCTTACAGGTTCCCGAAACTGTTGCAACCAGTTTAGACCAGTCTAAACCAGTTGAAAGTGGTTTGCAACTGCTTAAAACCGCTCTAAACAAGTTCTAACGGGTTCCCGAAGCTGTTTGAACCAGTTTAGACCAGTCTAAACCAGTTGAAAATGGTTTGGAACTGCTTAAAACCGGTCTAAACCAGTTCTAAGCGGTTCCCCAAGCTGTTTCAACCAGTTTAGACCAGTCTAAACCAGTTGAAAGTGGTTTGCAACTGCTTAAAACTGGTCTAAACCAGTTCTAACCGGTTCCCCAAGCTGTTTGAACCAGTTTAGACCAGTCTAAACCAGTTGAAAGTGGTTTGCAACTGCTTAAAACCGGTCTAAACCAGTTCTCACCGGTTCAAAAAGCTGTTTCAACCAGTTTAGACTAGTCTAAACCAGTTGAAAGTGGTTTGCAACTGCTTAAAACCGGTCTAAACCAGTTCTAACCGGTTTCCGAAGCTGTTTGAAGCAGTTTAGACCAGTCTAAACCAGTTGAAAGTGGTTTGCAACTTTTTGAAACCGGTCTAAACCAGTTCTAAACGTTTCCCTAAGGAGTTTCAACCAGTTTAGACCAGTCTAAACCAGGTGAAAGTGGTTTGCAACTGCTTAAAAGCGGTCTAAAACAGTTCTAACCTGTTCCCCAAGCTGTTTCAACCATGTTTAGACCAGTCTAAACCAGTTGAAAGTGGTTTGCAACTGCTTAAAAATGGTCTAAACCAGTTCTAGACGGTTCCCAAAGCTGTTTCAACCAGTTTAGACCAGTCTAAACCAGTTGAAAGTGGTTTGCAACTGCTTAAAACCGGTCTAAACCAGTTCTAACCGGTTCCCCAAGCTGTTTCAACCAGTTTAGACCAGTCTAAACCAGTTGAAAGTGGTTTGCAACTGCTTAAAACCAGTCTAAACCAGTTCTAACCGGTTCCCCAAGCTGTTTCAACCAGTTTAGACCAGTCTAAACCAGTTGAAAGTGGTTTGCAACTGCTTAAAACCGGTCTAAACCAGTTCTAACCGGTTCCCGAAGCTGTTTCAACCAGTTTAGACCAGTCTAAACCAGTTGAAAGTGGTTTGCAACTGCTTAAAACCGGTCTAAACCAGTTCTAACCGGTTCCCCAAGCTGTTTCAACCAGTTTAGACCAGTCTAAACCAGTTGAAAGTGGTTTGCAACTGCTTAAAACCGGTCTAAACCAGTTCTAACCGGTTCCCCAAGCTGTTTCAACCAGTTTAGACCAGTCTAAACCAGTTGAAAGTGGTTTGCAACTGCTTAAAACCGGTCTAAACCAGTTCTAACCGGTTCCCCAAGCTGTTTCAACCAGTTTAGACCAGTCTAAACCAGTTGAAAGTGGTTTGCAACTGCTTAAAACCGGTCTAAACCAGTTCTAACCGGTTCCCCAAGCTGTTTCAACCAGTTTAGACCAGTCTAAACCAGTTGAAAGTGGTTTGCAACTGCTTAAAACCAGTCTAAACCAGTTCTAACCGGTTCCCCAAGCTGTTTCAACCAGTTTAGACCAGTCTAAACCAGTTGAAAGTGGTTTGCAACTGCTTAAAACCGGTCTAAACCAGTTCTAACCGGTTCCCCAAGCTGTTTCAACCAGTTTAGACCAGTCTAAACCAGTTGAAAGTGGTTTGCAACTGCTTAAAACCAGTCTAAACCAGTTCTAACCGGTTCCCCAAGCTGTTTCAACCAGTTTAGACCAGTCTAAACCAGTTGAAAGTGGTTTGCAACTGCTTAAAACCGGTCTAAACCAGTTCTAACCGGTTCCCCAAGCTGTTTCAACCAGTTTAGACCAGTCTAAACCAGTTGAAAGTGGTTTGCAACTGCTTAAAACCGGTCTAAACCAGTTCTAACCGGTTCCCCAAGCTGTTTCAACCAGTTTAGACCAGTCTAAACCAGTTGAAAGTGGTTTGCAACTGCTTAAAACCTCTCTAAACCAGTTCTAACTGGTTCCCCATGCTGTTTCAACCAGTTTAGACCAGTCTAAACCAGTTGAAAGTGGTTTGCAACTGCTTAAAACCGGTCTAAACCAGTTCTAAACGTTTCCCGAAGCTGTTTCAACCAGTTTAGACCAGTCTAAACCAGTTGAAAGTGGTTTGCAACTGCTTAAAACCGGTCTAAACCAGTTCTAACCGGTTCCCCAAGCTGTTTCAACCAGTTTAGACCAGTCTAAACCAGTTGAAAGTGGTTTGCAACTGCTTAAAACCGGTCTAAACCAGTTCTAACCGGTTTCCCAAGCTGTTTCAACCAGTTTAGACCAGTCTAAACCAGTTGAAAGTGGTTTGCAACTGCTTAAAACCGGTCTAAACCAGTTCTAACCGGTTCCCCAAGCTGTTTCAACCAGTTTAGACCAGTCTAAACCAGTTGAAAGTGGTTTGCAACTGCTTAAAAATGGTCTAAACCAGTTCTAGACGGTTCCCAAAGCTGTTTCAACCAGTTTAGACCAGTCTAAACCAGTTGAAAGTGGTTTGCAACTGCTTAAAACCGGTCTAAACCAGTTCTAACCGGTTCCCGAAGCTGTTTCAACCAGTTTAGACCAGTCTAAACCAGTTGAAAGTGGTTTGCAACTGCTTAAAACCAGTCTAAACCAGTTCTAACCGGTTCCCCAAGCTGTTTCAACCAGTTTAGACCAGTCTAAACCAGTTGAAAGTGGTTTGCAACTGCTTAAAACCGGTCTAAACCAGTTCTAACCGGTTCCCCAAGCTGTTTCAACCAGTTTAGACCAGTCTAAACCAGTTGAAAGTGGTTTGCAACTGCTTAAAACCGGTCTAAACCAGTTCTAACCGGTTCCCGAAGCTGTTTCAACCAGTTTAGACCAGTCTAAACCAGTTGAAAGTGGTTTGCAACTGCTTAAAACCAGTCTAAACCAGTTCTAACCGGTTCCCCAAGCTGTTTCAACCAGTTTAGACCAGTCTAAACCAGTTGAAAGTGGTTTGCAACTGCTTAAAACCGGTCTAAACCAGTTCTAACCGGTTCCCCAAGCTGTTTCAACCAGTTTAGACCAGTCTAAACCAGTTGAAAGTGGTTTGCAACTGCTTAAAACCGGTCTAAACCAGTTCTAACCGGTTCCCCAAGCTGTTTCAACCAGTTTAGACCAGTCTAAACCAGTTGAAAGTGGTTTGCAACTGCTTAAAACCGGTCTAAACCAGTTCTAACCGGTTCCCCAAGCTGTTTCAACCAGTTTAGACCAGTCTAAACCAGTTGAAAGTGGTTTGCAACTGCTTAAAACCGGTCTAAACCAGTTCTAACCGGTTTCCGAAGCTGTTTGAACCAGTTTAGACCAGTCTAAACCAGTTGAAAGTGGTTTGCAACTTTTTGAAACCGGTCTAAACCAGTTCTAAACGTTTCCCAAAGCTGTTTCAACCAGTTTAGACCAGTCTAAACCAGGTGAAAGTGGTTTGCAACTGCTTAAAACCGGTCTAAACCAGTTCTAACCGGTTCCCCAAGCTGTTTCAACCAGTTTAGACCAGTCTAAACCAGTTGAAAGTGGTTTGCAACTGCTTAAAACCGGTCTAAACCAGTTCTAACCGTTTCCCCAAGCTGTTTCAACCAGTTTAGACCAGTCTAAACCAGTTGAAAGTGGTTTGCAACTGCTTAAAACTGGTCTAAACCAGTTCTAAACGGTTCCCGAAGCTGTTTCAACCAGTTTAGACCAGTCTAAACCAGTTGAAAGTGGTTTGCAACTGCTTAAAACCGGTCTAAACCAGTTCTAACCGGTTTCCCAAGCTGTTTCAACCAGTTTAGACCAGTCTAAACCAGTTGAAAGTGGTTTGCAACTGCTTATAACTGGTCTAAACCAGTTCTAAGCGGTTCCCCGAGCTGTTTCAACCAGTTTAGACCAGTCTAAACCAGTTGAAAGTGGTTTGCAACTCTTTGAAAACCAGTCTAAACCAGTTTCTAAACCGGATCTCGAAGCTGTTTAAACCAGTTTAGACCAGTCTAAACCAGTTGAAAGTGGTTTGCAACTGCTTAAAACCGGTCTAAACCAGTTCTAACCGGTTACCCAAGCTGTTTCAACCAGTTTAGACCAGTCTAAACCAGTTGAAAGTGGTTTGCAACTGCTTAAAACCAGTGTAAACCAGGTGTAGCCGGTTCCCTAAGCTGTTTCAACCAGTTTAGACCAGTCTAAACGAGTTGTAATTGATTTGCAACGGCTTAAAACCAGTCTAAACCAGTTCTAACCGGTTCCCCAAGCTGTTTCAACCAGTTTAGACCAGTCTAAACCAGTTGAAAGTGGTTTGCAACTGCTTAAAACCAGTCTAAACCAGTTCTAAACCGGTTCCCCAAGCTGTTTCAACCAGTTTAGACCAGTCTAAACCAGTTGAAAGTGGTTTGCAACTGCTTAAAACCGGTCTAAACCAGTTCTAACCGGTTCCCCAAGCTGTTTCAACCAGTTTAGACCAGTCTAAACCAGTTGAAAGTGGTTTGCAACTGCTTAAAACCGTCTAAACCAGTTCTAACCGGTTCCCAAAGCTGTTTCAACCAGTTTAGACCAGTCTAAACCAGTTGAAAGTGGTTTGCAACTGCTTAAAACCGCTCTAAACCAGTTCTAACCGGTTCCCGAAGCTGTTTCAACCAGTTTAGACCAGTCTAAACCAGTTGAAAGTGGTTTGCAACTGCTTAAAACCAGTCTAAACCAGTTCTAACCGGTTCCCCAAGCTGTTTCAACCAGTTTCGACCAGTCTAAACCAGTTGAAAGTGGTTTGCAACTGCTTAAAGCTGGTCTAAACCAGTTCTAACCGGTTCCCCATGGTGTATGAACCAGCTCAGACTAGTCTAAACCCGTTGAAAGTGGTTTGCAACTGCCTAAAACCGGTCTAAAAAAGTTCTAATCGTTTCCCCAAGCTGTTTCAACCAGTTTAGAGCCGTCTAAACCACTTGAAAGTGGTTTGCAAATGCTTAAAACTGGTCTAAACCAGTTCTAAACGGTTCCCCAACCTATTTCAACCAGTTCAGACAAGTCTAAACCAGTTGAAATTGGTTTGCTACTGCTTAAAACCGGTCTAAACCAGTTCTAACCGGTTCCCCAAGCTGTTTGAACATGTTTATACCAGTCTAAACCAGTTGAAAATGGTTTGCAACTGCTTAAAACCAGTCTAAACCAGTTCTAACCGGTTTCCGAAGCTGTTTCAACCAGTTTAGACCAGTCTTAACCAGTTGAAAGTGGTTTGCAACTGCTTAAAACCTGTCTAAACCAGTTCTAACTGGTTCCCCATGCTGTTTCAACCAGTTTAGACCAGTCCAAAGCAGTTGAAAGTGGTTTGCAACTTTTTGAAACCGGTCTAAACCAGTTCTAAACGTTTCCCCAAGCTGTTTCAACCAGTATAGACCAGTCTAAACCTGATGAAAGTGGTTTGCAACTGCTTAAAACTGGTCTAAACCAGTTCTAACCGGTTCCCCAAGCTGTTTCAACCAGTTTAGACTAATCTAAACCAGTTGAAAGTGGTGTGCAACTGCTTAAAACTGGTCTGAACCAGTTCTAACCGGTTTCCCAAGGTGTATGAACCAGCTCAGACCAGAATACACCAGTTGAAAGTGATTTGCAACTGCTTAAAACCGGTCTAAACCAGTTCTAATCGGTTTCCCAAACTGTTTGAACGTGTTTAGACCAGTCTAAACCAGTTGAAAGTGGTTTGCAACTGCTTATAACTGGTCTAAACCAGTTCTAACCGGTTCCCCAAGCTGTTTCAACCAGTGTAGACCAGTCTAAACCAGTTGAAAGGGGTTTGCAACTGCTTAAAACCGCTCTAAACCAGTTCAAACTGGTTTCCGAAGCTGTTTGAACCAGTTTAGACCAGTCTAAACCAGTTGAAAGTGGTTTGCAACTGCTTAAAACCAGTCTAAACAAGTTCTAACCGGTTCCCCAAGCTGTTTCAACCATGTTAGACCAGTCTAAACCAGTTGAAAGTGGTTTGCAACTGCTTAAAAATGGCCTAAACCAGTTCTAGACGGTTCCCCAAGCTGTTTCAACCAGTTTAGACCAGTCTCAACCAGTTGAAAGTGGTTTGCAACTGCTTAGAACCGGTATCAACCAGTTCTAACCGGTTCCCCAAGCTGTTTCAACCAGTTCAGACAAGTCTAAACCAGTTGAAATTGGTTTGCTACTGCTTAAAAATGGCCTAAACCAGTTCTAGACGGTTCCCAAAGCTGTTTCACCAAGTTTAGACCAGTCTAAACCAGTTGAAAGTGGTTTGCAACTGCTTAAAACCGGTCTAAACCAGTTCTAACCGGTTCCCCAAGCTGTTTCAACCATGTTAGACCAGTCTAAACCAGTTGAAAGTGGTTTGCAACTGCTTAAAAATGGCCTAAACCAGTTCTAGACGGTTCCCAAAGCTGTTTCACCAAGTTTAGACCAGTCTAAACCAGTTGAAAGTGGTTTGCAACTGCTTAAAACCGCTCTAAACCAGTTCTAACCGGTTTCCGAAGCTGTTTCAACCAGTTTAGACCAGTCTAAACCAGTTGAGAGTGGTTTGGAACTGCATAAAACCAGTCTAAACCTGTTCTAACCGGTTCCCCAAGCTGTTTCAACCAGTTTCGACCAGTCTAAACCAGTTGAAAGTGGTTTGCAACTGCTTAAAACCAGTCTAAACCAGTTCTAACCGGTTCCCCATGGTGTATGAACCAGCTCAGACCAGTCTAAACCCGTTGAAAGTGGTTTGCAACTGCCTAAAACCGGTGTAAAAAATTTCTAATTGTTTCCCCAAGCTGTTTCAACCAGTTTAGAGCCGTCTAAACCACTTGAAAGTGGTTTGCAAATGCTTAACACTGGTCTAAACCAGTTCTAAACGGTTCCCCAACCTATTTCAACCAGTTCAGACAAGTCTAAACCAGTTGAAATTGGTTTGCTACTGCTTAAAACCGGTCTAAACCAGTTCTAACCGGTTCCCCAAGCTGTTTGAACATGTTTATACCAGTCTAAACCAGTTGAAAATGGTTTGCAACTGCTTAAAACCGGTCTAAACCAGTTCTAACCGGTTTCCGAAGCTGTTTCAACCAGTTTAGACCAGTCTTAACCAGTTGAAAGTGGTTTGCAACTGCTTAAAACCTGTCTAAACCAGTTCTAACTGGTTCCCCATGCTGTTTCAACCAGTTTAGACCAGTCCAAACCAGTTGAAAGTGGTTTGCAACTTTTTGAAACCGGTCTAAACCAGTTCTAAACGTTTCCCCAAGCTGTTTCAACCAGCTCAGACCAGACTAAACCAGTTGAAAGTGATTTGCAACTGCTTAAAACCGGTCTAAACCAGTTCTAATCGGTTTCCCAAGCTGTTTGAACGTGTTTAGACCAGTCTAAACCAGTTGAAAGTGGTTTGCAACTGCTTATAACTGGTCTAAACCAGTTCTAACCGGTTCCCCAAGCTGTTTCAACCAGTGTAGACCAGTCTAAACCAGTTGAAAGGGGTTTGCAACTGCTTAAATCCGCTCTAAACCAGTTCAAACTGGTTTCCAAAGCTGTTTGAACCAGTTTAGACCAGTCTAAACCCGTTGAAAGTGGTTTGCAACTGCTTAAAACCAGTCTAAACAAGTTCTAACCGGTTCCCCAAGCTGTTTCAACCATGTTAGACCAGTCTAAACCAGTTGAAAGTGGTTTGCAACTTCTTAAAAATGGCCTAAACCAGTTCTAGACGGTTCCCAAAGCTGTTTCACCAAGTTTAGACCAGTCTAAACCAGTTGAAAGTGGTTTACAACTGCTTAAAACCGGTCTAAACCAGTTCTAACCGGTTCCCCAAGCTGTTTCAACCAGTTTAGACCAGTCTCAACCAGTTGAAAGTGGTTTGCAACTGCTTAAAACCGGTCTAAACCAGTTCTAACCGGTTCCCCAAGCTGTTTCAACCAGTTTAGACCAGTCTAAACCAGTTGAAAGTGGTTTGCAACTGCTTAAAACCGGTCTAAACCAGTTCTAACTTCCCCAAGCTGTTTCAACCAGTTTAGACCAGTCTAAACCAGTTGAAAGTGGTTTGCAACTGCTTAAAACCGGTCTAAACCAGTTCTAACCGGTTCCCCAAGCTGTTTGAACCAGTTTAGACCAGTCTAAACCAGTTGAAAGTGGTTTGCAACTGCTTAAAACCAGTCTAAACCAGTTCTAACCGGTTCCCCAAGCTGTTTCAACCATGTTTAGACCAGTCTAAACCAGTTGAAAGTGGTTTGCAACTGCTTAAAACCGGTCTAAACCAGTTCTAACCGGTTCCCCAAGCTGTTTCAACCAGTTTAGAGCAGTCTAAACCAGTTGAAAGTGGTTTGCAAATGCTTAAAACTGGTCTAAACCAGTTCTAAACGGTTCCCGAACCTATTTCAACCAGTTCAGACAAGTCTAAACCAGTTGAAATTGGTTTGCTACTGCTTAAAACCGGTCTAAACCAGTTCTAACCGGTTCCCCAAGCTGTTTGAACATGTTTATACCAGTCTAAACCAGTTGAAAATGGTTTGCAACTGCTTAAAACCAGTCTAAACCAGTTCTAACCGGTTTCCGAAGCTGTTTCAACCAGTTTAGACCAGTCTTAACCAGTTGAAAGTGGTTTGCAACTGCTTAAAACCTGTCTAAACCAGTTCTAACTGGTTCCCCATGCTGTTTCAACCAGTTTAGACCAGTCCAAACCAGTTGAAAGTGGTTTGCAACTTTTTGAAACCGGTCTAAACCAGTTCTAAACGTTTCCCCAAGCTGTTTCAACCAGTTTAGACCAGTCTAAACCAGTTGAAAGTGGTTTGCAACTGCTTAAAACTGGTCTAAACCAGTTCTAACCGGTTCCCCAAGCTGTTTCAACCAGTTTAGACCAGTCTAAACCAGTTGAAAGTGGTTTGCAACTGCTTAAAACTGGTCTAAACCAGTTCTAACCGGTTTCCCAAGCTGTTTGAACCAGTTTAGACCAGTCTAAACCAGTTGAAAGTGGTTTGCAACTGCTTAAAACCGGTCTAAACCAGTTCTAACGGTTTCCCAAACTGTTTGAACCAGTTTAGACCAGTCTAAACCAGTTGAAAGTGGTTTGCAACTGCTTAAAACCGGTCTAAACCAGTTCTAACCGGTTCCCCAAGCTGTTTCAACCAGTTTAGACCAGTCTAAACCAGTTGAAAGTGGTTTGCAACTGCTTAAAACCGGTCTAAACCAGTTCTAACCGGTTTCCCCAAGCTGTTTGAACCAGTTTAGACCAGTCTAAACCAGTTGAAAGTGGTTTGCAACTGCTTAAAACCAGTCTAAACCAGTTCTAACCGGTTCCCCAAGCTGTTTCAACCAGTTTAGACCAGTCTAAACCAGTTGAAAGTGGTTTGCAACTGCTTAAAACCGGTCTAAACCAGTTCTAACCGGTTCCCCAAGCTGTTTCAACCAGTTTAGACCAGTCTAAACCAGTTGAAAGTGGTTTGCAACTGCTTAAAACCGGTCTAAACCAGTTCTAACCGGTTCCCCAAGCTGTTTCAACCAGTTTAGACCAGTCTAAACCAGTTGAAAGTGGTTTGCAACTGCTTAAAACCGGTCTAAACCAGTTCTAACCGGTTCCCCAAGCTGTTTCAACCAGTTTAGACCAGTCTAAACCAGTTGAAAGTGGTTTGCAACTGCTTAAAACCGGTCTAAACCAGTTCTAACCGGTTCCCCAAGCTGTTTCAACCAGTTTAGACCAGTCTAAACCAGTTGAAAGTGGTTTGCAACTGCTTAAAAATGGTCTAAACCAGTTCTAGACGGTTCCCAAAGCTGTTTCAACCAAGTTTAGACCAGTCTAAACCAGTTGAAAGTGGTTTGCAACTGCTTAAAACCGGTCTAAACCAGTTCTAACCGGTTTCCGAAGCTGTTTCAACCAGTTTAGACCAGTCTAAACCAGTTGAAAGTGGTTTGCAACTGCTTAAAACCTGTCTAAACCAGTTCTAACTGGTTCCCCAAGCTGTTTCAACCAGTTTAGACCAGTCTAAACCAGTTGAAAGTGGTTTGCAACTGCTTAAAACCGGTCTAAACCAGTTCTAACGGTTCCCCAAGCTGTTTCAACCAGTTTAGACCAGTCTAAACCAGTTGAAAGTGGTTTGCAACTGCTTAAAACCGGTCTAAACCAGTTCTAACCGGTTCCCCAAGCTGTTTCAACCAGTTTAGACCAGTCTAAACCAGTTGAAAGTGGTTTGCAACTGCTTAAAACCAGTCTAAACCAGTTCTAACCGGTTCCCCAAGCTGTTTCAACCAGTTTAGACCAGTCTAAACCAGTTGAAAGTGGTTTGCAACTGCTTAAAACCGTCTAAACCAGTTCTAACCGGTTCCCCAAGCTGTTTCAACCAGTTTAGACCAGTCTAAACCAGTTGAAAGTGGTTTGCAACTGCTTAAAACCGGTCTAAACCAGTTCTAACCGGTTCCCCAAGCTGTTTCAACCAGTTTAGACCAGTCTAAACCAGTTGAAAGTGGTTTGCAACTGCTTAAAACCGGTCTAAACCAGTTCTAACCGGTTCCCCAAGCTGTTTCAACCAGTTTAGACCAGTCTAAACCAGTTGAAAGTGGTTTGCAACTGCTTAAAACCGGTCTAAACCAGTTCTAACCGGTTCCCCAAGCTGTTTCAACCAGTTTAGACCAGTCTAAACCAGTTGAAAGTGGTTTGCAACTGCTTAAAACCGGTCTAAACCAGTTCTAACCGGTTTCCCAAGCTGTTTCAACCAGTTTAGACCAGTCTAAACCAGTTGAAAGTGGTTTGCAACTGCTTAAAACCAGTCTAAACCAGTTCTAACCGGTTCCCCAAGCTGTTTCAACCAGTTTAGACCAGTCTAAACCAGTTGAAAGTGGTTTGCAACTGCTTAAAACCGGTCTAAACCAGTTCTAACCGGTTCCCCAAGCTGTTTCAACCAGTTTAGACCAGTCTAAACCAGTTGAAAGTGGTTTGCAACTGCTTAAAACCGGTCTAAACCAGTTCTAACCGGTTCCCCAAGCTGTTTCAACCAGTTTAGACCAGTCTAAACCAGTTGAAAGTGGTTTGCAACTGCTTAAAACCGGTCTAAACCAGTTCTAACGGTTCCCCAAGCTGTTTCAACCAGTTTAGACCAGTCTAAACCAGTTGAAAGTGGTTTGCAACTGCTTAAAACCGGTCTAAACCAGTTCTAACCGGTTCCCCAAGCTGTTTCAACCAGTTTAGACCAGTCTAAACCAGTTGAAAGTGGTTTGCAACTGCTTAAAACCGGTCTAAACCAGTTCTAACCGGTTCCCCAAGCTGTTTCAACCAGTTTAGACCAGTCTAAACCAGTTGAAAGTGGTTTGCAACTGCTTAAAACCGCTCTAAACCAGTTCTAACTGGTTTCCGAAGCTGTTTGAACCAGTTTAGACCAGTCTAAACCAGTTGAAAGTGGTTTGCAACTGCTTAAAACCAGTCTAAACCAGTTCTAACCGGTTCCCCAAGCTGTTTCAACCAGTTTAGACCAGTCTAAACCAGTTGAAAGTGGTTTGCAACTGCTTAAAACCTGGCTAAACCAGTTCTAACCGGTTCCCCAAGCTGTTTCAACCAGTTTAGACCAGTCTAAACCAGTTGAAAGTGGTTTGCAACTGCTTAAAACCGGTCTAAACCAGTTCTAACCGGTTCCCCAAGCTGTTTCAACCAGTTTAGACCAGTCTAAACCAGTTGAAAGTGGTTTGCAACTGCTTAAAACCGGTCTAAACCAGTTCTAACCGGTTCCCCAAGCTGTTTCAACCAGTTTAGACCAGTCTAAACCAGTTGAAAGTGGTTTGCAACTGCTTAAAACCGGTCTAAACCAGTTCTAACCGGTTCCCCAAGCTGTTTCAACCAGTTTAGACCAGTCTAAACCAGTTGAAAGTGGTTTGCAACTGCTTAAAACCGGTCTAAACCAGTTCTAACCGGTTCCCCAAGCTGTTTCAACCAGTTTAGACCAGTCTAAACCAGTTGAAAGTGGTTTGCAACTGCTTAAAACCGCTCTAAACCAGTTCTAACCGGTTCCCGAAGCTGTTTCAACCAGTTTAGACCAGTCTAAACCAGTTGAAAGTGGTTTGCAACTGCTTAAAACCGGTCTAAACCAGTTCTAACCGGTTCCCCAAGCTGTTTCAACCAGTTTAGACCAGTCTAAACCAGTTGAAAGTGGTTTGCAACTGCTTAAAAATGGCCTAAACCAGTTCTAGACGGTTCCCAAAGCTGTTTCAACAAGTTTAGACCAGTCTAAACCAGTTGAAAGTGGTTTGCAACTGCTTAAAACCGGTCTAAACCAGTTCTAACCGGTTCCCCAAGCTGTTTCAACCAGTTTAGACCAGTCTAAACCAGTTGAAAGTGGTTTGCAACTGCTTAAAGCTGGTCTAAACCAGTTCTAACCGGTTCCCCATGGTGTATGAACCAGCTCAGACCAGTCTAAACCCGTTGAAAGTGGTTTGCAACTGCCTAAAACCGGTCTAAAAAAGTTCTAATCGTTTCCCCAAGCTGTTTCAACCAGTTTAGAGCCGTCTAAACCAGTTGAAAGTGGTTTGCAAATGCTTAAAACTGGTCTAAACCAGTTCTAAACGGTTCCCCAACCTATTTCAACCAGTTCAGACAAGTCTAAACCAGTTGAAATTGGTTTGCTACTGCTTAAAACCGGTCTAAACCAGTTCTAACCGGTTCCCCAAGCTGTTTGAACATGTTTATACCAGTCTAAACCAGTTGAAAATGGTTTGCAACTGCTTAAAACCAGTCTAAACCAGTTCTAACCGGTTTCCGAAGCTGTTTCAACCAGTTTAGACCAGTCTTAACCAGTTGAAAGTGGTTTGCAACTGCTTAAAACCTGTCTAAACCAGTTCTAACTGGTTCCCCATGCTGTTTCAACCAGTTTAGACCAGTCCAAACCAGTTGAAAGTGGTTTGCAACTTTTTGAAACCGGTCTAAACCAGTTCTAAACGTTTCCCCAAGCTGTTTCAACCAGTTTAGACCAGTCTAAACCAGTTGAAAGTGGTTTGCAACTGCTTAAAACCGGTCTAAACCAGTTCTAACCGGTTCCCCAAGCTGTTTCAACCAGTTTAGACCAGTCTAAACCAGTTGAAAGTGGTTTGCAACTGCTTAAAACCGGTCTAAACCAGTTCTAACCGGTTTCCCAAGCTGTTTGAACCAGTTTAGACCAGTCTAAACCAGTTGAAAGTGGTTTGCAACTGCTTAAAACCGGTCTAAACCAGTTCTAACCGGTTCCCCAAGCTGTTTCAACCAGTTTAGACCAGTCTAAACCAGTTGAAAGTGGTTTGCAACTGCTTAAAACCGCTAAACCAGTTCTAAACGGTTCCCCAAGCTGTTTCAACCAGTTTAGACCAGTCTAAACCAGTTGAAAGTGGTTTGCAACTGCTTAAAACCAGTCTAAACAGTTCTAACCGGTTCCCCAAGCTGTTTCAACCATTTAGACCAGTCTAAACCAGTTGAAAGTGGTTTGCAACTGCTTAAAACCGGTCTAAACCAGTTCTAACCGGTTCCCCAAGCTGTTTCAACCATGTTTAGACCAGTCTAAACCAGTTGAAAGTGGTTTGCAACTGCTTAAAACCAGTCTAAACCAGTTCTAACCGGTTCCCCAAGCTGTTTCAACCAGTTTAGACCAGTCTAAACCAGTTGAAAGTGGTTTGCAACTGCTTAAAACCGGTCTAAACCAGTTCTAACCGGTTCCCCAAGCTGTTTCAACCAGTTTAGACCAGTCTAAACCAGTTGAAAGTGGTTTGCAACTGCTTAAAACCGGTCTAAACCAGTTCTAACCGGTTCCCCAAGCTGTTTCAACCAGTTTAGACCAGTCTAAACCAGTTGAAAGTGGTTTGCAACTGCTTAAAACCGGTCTAAACCAGTTCTAACCGGTTTCCCAAGCTGTTTCAACCAGTTTAGACCAGTCTAAACCAGTTGAAAGTGGTTTGCAACTGCTTAAAACCGGTCTAAACCAGTTCTAACCGGTTTCCCAAGCTGTTTCAACCAGTTTAGACCAGTCTAAACCAGTTGAAAGTGGTTTGCAACTGCTTAAAACTGGTCTAAACCAGTTCTAACCGGTTCCCCAAGCTGTTTCAACCAGTTTAGACCAGTCTAAACCAGTTGAAAGTGGTTTGCAACTGCTTAAAACCGGTCTAAACCAGTTCTAACTGGTTTCCGAAGCTGTTTGAACCAGTTTAGACCAGTCTAAACCAGTTGAAAGTGGTTTGCAACTGCTTAAAACCAGTCTAAACAAGTTCTAACCGGTTCCCCAAGCTGTTTCAACCATGTTAGACCAGTCTAAACCAGTTGAAAGTGGTTTGCAACTGCTTAAAACCGGTCTAAACCAGTTCTAACCGGTTCCCCAAGCTGTTTCAACCAGTTTAGACCAGTCTAAACCAGTTGAAAGTGGTTTGCAACTGCTTAAAACCGGTCTAAACCAGTTCTAACCGGTTCCCCAAGCTGTTTCAACCAGTTTAGACCAGTCTAAACCAGTTGAAAGTGGTTTGCAACTGCTTAAAACCAGTCTAAACCAGTTCTAACCGGTTCCCCAAGCTGTTTCAACCAGTTTAGACCAGTCTAAACCAGTTGAAAGTGGTTTGCAACTGCTTAAAACCGGTCTAAACCAGTTCTAACCGGTTCCCCAAGCTGTTTCAACCATGTTAGACCAGTCTAAACCAGTTGAAAGTGGTTTGCAACTGCTTAAAACCAGTCTAAACCAGTTCTAACCGGTTCCCCAAGCTGTTTCAACCAGTTTAGACCAGTCTAAACCAGTTGAAAGTGGTTTGCAACTGCTTAAAACCGGTCTAAACCAGTTCTAACCGGTTCCCAAAGCTGTTTCAACCAGTTTAGACCAGTCTAAACCAGTTGAAAGTGGTTTGCAACTGCTTAAAACCGGTCTAAACCAGTTCTAACCGGTTCCCCAAGCTGTTTCAACCAGTTTAGACCAGTCTAAACCAGTTGAAAGTGGTTTGCAACTGCTTAAAACCGCTCTAAACCAGTTCTAACCGGTTTCCGAAGCTGTTTGAACCAGTTTAGACCAGTCTAAACCAGTTGAAAGTGGTTTGCAACTGCTTAAAACCAGTCTAAACCAGTTCTAACCGGTTCCCCAAGCTGTTTCAACCATGTTTAGACCAGTCTAAACCAGTTGAAAGTGGTTTGCAACTGCTTAAAAATGGCCTAAACCAGTTCTAGACCGGTTCCCAAAGCTGTTTCAACCAAGTTTAGACCAGTCTAAACCAGTTGAAAGTGGTTTACAACTGCTTAAAACCGGTCTAAACCAGTTCTAACCGGTTCCCCAAGCTGTTTCAACCAGTTTAGACCAGTCTAAACCAGTTGAAAGTGGTTTGCAACTGCTTAAAGCTGGTCTAAACCAGTTCTAACCGGTTCCCCATGGTGTATGAACCAGCTCAGACCAGTCTAAACCCGTTGAAAGTGGTTTGCAACTGCCTAAAACCGGTCTAAAAAAGTTCTAATCGTTTCCCCAAGCTGTTTCAACCAGTTTAGAGCCGTCTAAACCACTTGAAAGTGGTTTGCAAATGCTTAAAACTGGTCTAAACCAGTTCTAAACGGTTCCCGAACCTATTTCAACCAGTTCAGACAAGTCTAAACCAGTTGAAATTGGTTTGCTACTGCTTAAAACCGGTCTAAACCAGTTCTAACCGGTTCCCCAAGCTGTTTGAACATGTTTATACCAGTCTAAACCAGTTGAAAATGGTTTGCAACTGCTTAAAACCAGTCTAAACCAGTTCTAACCGGTTTCCGAAGCTGTTTCAACCAGTTTAGACCAGTCTTAACCAGTTGAAAGTGGTTTGCAACTGCTTAAAACCTGTCTAAACCAGTTCTAACTGGTTCCCCATGCTGTTTCAACCAGTTTAGACCAGTCTAAACCAGTTGAAAGTGGTTTGCAACTGCTTAAAACCGGTCTAAACCAGTTCTAAACGGTTCCCAAAGCTGTTTCAACCAGTTTAGACCAGTCTAAACCAGTTGAAAGTGGTTTGCAACTGCTTAAAACCGGTCTAAACCAGTTCTAACCGGTTTCCCAAGCTGTTTCAACCAGTTTAGACCAGTCTAAACCAGTTGAAAGTGGTTTGCAACTGCTTAAAACCGGTCTAAACCAGTTCTAACCGGTTCCCCAAGCTGTTTGAACCAGTTTAGACCAGTCTAAACCAGTTGAAAGTGGTTTGCAACTGCTTAAAACCGGTCTAAACCAGTTCTAACTGGTTCCCCAAGCTGTTTCAACCAGTTTAGACCAGTCTAAACCAGTTGAAAGTGGTTTGCAACTGCTTAAAACCGCTCTAAACCAGTTCTAACCGGTTCCCCAAGCTGTTTCAACCAGTTTAGACCAGTCTAAACCAGTTGAAAGTGGTTTGCAACTGCTTAAAACCGGTCTAAACCAGTTCTAACCGGTTCCCCAAGCTGTTTCAACCAGTTTAGACCAGTCTAAACCAGTTGAAAGTGGTTTGCAACTGCTTAAAACCAGTCTAAACCAGTTCTAACCGGTTCCCCAAGCTGTTTCAACCAGTTTAGACCAGTCTAAACCAGTTGAAAGTGGTTTGCAACTGCTTAAAACCGGTCTAAACCAGTTCTAACCGGTTCCCCAAGCTGTTTCAACCAGTTTAGACCAGTCTAAACCAGTTGAAAGTGGTTTGCAACTGCTTAAAACCGGTCTAAACCAGTTCTAACCGGTTCCCCAAGCTGTTTCAACCAGTTTAGACCAGTCTAAACCAGTTGAAAGTGGTTTGCAACTGCTTAAAACCAGTCTAAACCAGTTCTAACCGGTTCCCCAAGCTGTTTCAACCAGTTTAGACCAGTCTAAACCAGTTGAAAGTGGTTTGCAACTGCTTAAAACCGGTCTAAACCAGTTCTAACCGGTTCCCCAAGCTGTTTCAACCAGTTTAGACCAGTCTAAACCAGTTGAAAGTGGTTTGCAACTGCTTAAAACCGGTCTAAACCAGTTCTAACCGGTTCCCCAAGCTGTTTCAACCAGTTTAGACCAGTCTAAACCAGTTGAAAGTGGTTTGCAACTGCTTAAAACCGGTCTAAACCAGTTCTAACCGGTTCCCCAAGCTGTTTCAACCAGTTTAGACCAGTCTAAACCAGTTGAAAGTGGTTTGCAACTGCTTAAAACCGGTCTAAACCAGTTCTAACCGGTTCCCCAAGCTGTTTCAACCAGTTTAGACCAGTCTAAACCAGTTGAAAGTGGTTTGCAACTGCTTAAAACTGGTCTAAACCAGTTCTAACCGGTTTCCCAAGCTGTATGAACCAGCTCAGACCAGTCTAAACCAGTTGAAAGTGGTTTGCAACTGCTTAAAACCGGTCTAAACCAGTTCTAACCGGTTTCCCAAGCTGTTTGAACGTGTTTAGACCAGTCTAAACCAGTTGAAAGTGGTTTGCAACTGCTTAAAACCGGTCTAAACCAGTTCTAACCGGTTCCCCAAGCTGTTTCAACCAGTTTAGACCAGTCTAAACCAGTTGAAAGTGGTTTGCAACTGCTTAAAACCGCTCTAAACCAGTTCAAACCGGTTTCCGAAGCTGTTTGAACCAGTTTAGACCAGTCTAAACCAGTTGAAAGTGGTTTGCAACTGCTTAAAACCAGTCTAAACAAGTTCTAACCGGTTCCCCAAGCTGTTTCAACCATGTTAGACCAGTCTAAACCAGTTGAAAGTGGTTTGCAACTGCTTAAAACTGGTCTAAACCAGTTCTAACCGGTTCCCCAAGCTGTTTCAACCAGTTTAGACCAGTCTAAACCAGTTGAAAGTGGTTTGCAACTGCTTAAAACCGGTCTAAACCAGTTCTAACCGGTTCCCCAAGCTGTTTCAACCAGTTTAGACCAGTCTAAACCAGTTGAAAGTGGTTTGCAACTGCTTAAAACCAGTCTAAACCAGTTCTAACCGGTTCCCCAAGCTGTTTCAACCAGTTTAGACCAGTCTAAACCAGTTGAAAGTGGTTTGCAACTGCTTAAAACCGGTTAAACCAGTTCTAACCGGTTCCCAAAGCTGTTTCAACCAGTTTAGACCAGTCTAAACCAGTTGAAAGTGGTTTGCAACTGCTTAAAACCGGTCTAAACCAGTTCTAACCGGTTTCCGAAGCTGTTTCAACCAGTTTAGACCAGTCTAAACCAGTTGAAAGTGGTTTGCAACTGCTTAAAACCAGTCTAAACCAGTTCTAACCGGTTCCCCAAGCTGTTTCAACCATGTTTAGACCAGTCTAAACCAGTTGAAAGTGGTTTGCAACTGCTTAAAAATGGCCTAAACCAGTTCTAGACGGTTCCCAAAGCTGTTTCAACCAAGTTTAGACCAGTCTAAACCAGTTGAAAGTGGTTTGCAACTGCTTAAAACCGGTCTAAACCAGTTCTAACCGGTTCCCCAAGCTGTTTCAACCAGTTTAGACCAGTCTAAACCAGTTGAAAGTGGTTTGCAACTGCTTAAAACCGGTCTAAACCAGTTCTAACCGGTTCCCCAAGCTGTTTCAACCAGTTTAGACCAGTCTAAACCAGTTGAAAGTGGTTTGCAACTGCTTAAAACCGGTCTAAACCAGTTCTAACCGGTTCCCCAAGCTGTTTCAACCAGTTTAGACCAGTCTAAACCAGTTGAAAGTGGTTTGCAACTGCTTAAAACCAGTCTAAACCAGTTCTAACCGGTTCCCCAAGCTGTTTCAACCAGTTTAGACCAGTCTAAACCAGTTGAAAGTGGTTTGCAACTGCTTAAAACCGGTCTAAACCAGTTCTAACCGGTTCCCCAAGCTGTTTCAACCAGTTTAGACCAGTCTAAACCAGTTGAAAGTGGTTTGCAACTGCTTAAAACCAGTCTAAACCAGTTCTAACCGGTTCCCCAAGCTGTTTGAACATGTTTAGACCAGTCTAAACCAGTTGAAAGTGGTTTGCAACTGCTTAAAACCAGTCTAAACCAGTTCTAACTGGTTTCCCAAGCTGTTTCAACCAGTTTAGACCAGTCTAAACCAGTTGAAAGTGGTTTGCAACTGCTTAAAACCGGTCTAAACCAGTTCTAACCGGTTCCCCAAGCTGTTTCAACCAGTTTAGACCAGTCTAAACCAGTTGAAAGTGGTTTGCAACTGCTTAAAACCTGTCTAAACCAGTTCTAACCGGTTCCCCAAGCTGTTTCAACCAGTTTAGACCAGTCTAAACCAGTTGAAAGTGGTTTGCAACTGCTTAAAACCGGTCTAAACCAGTTCTAACCGGTTTCCGAAGCTGTTTCAACCAGTTTAGACCAGTCTAAACCAGTTGAAAGTGGTTTGCAACTGCTTAAAACCAGTCTAAACCTGTTCTAACCGGTTCCCCAAGCTGTTTCAACCATGTTAGACCAGTCTAAACCAGTTGAAAGTGGTTTGCAACTGCTTAAAAATGGCCTAAACCAGTTCTAGACGGTTCCCAAAGCTGTTTCAACCAAGTTTAGACCAGTCTAAACCAGTTGAAAGTGGTTTGCAACTGCTTAAAACCGGTCTAAACCAGTTCTAATCGATTCCCCAAGCTGTTTCAACCAGTTTAGAGCCGTCTAAACCAGTTGAAAGTGGTTTGCAAATGCTTAAAAATGGTCTAAACCAGTTCTAAACGGTTCCCGAACTATTTCAACCAGTTTAGACCAGTCTAAACCAGTTGAAAGTGGTTTGCTACTGCTTAAAACCGGTCTAAACCAGTTCTAACCGGTTCCCCAAGCTGTTTCAACCAGTTTAGACCAGTCTAAACCAGTTGAAAGTGGTTTGCAACTGCTTAAAACCAGTCTAAACCAGTTCTAACCGGTTCCCCAAGCTGTTTGAACCAGTTTAGACCAGTCTAAACCAGTTGAAAGTGGTTTGCAACTGCTTAAAACCAGTCTAAACCAGTTCTAACTGGTTCCCCAAGCTGTTTCAACCAGTTTAGACCAGTCTAAACCAGTTGAAAGTGGTTTGCAACTGCTTAAAACCGCTCTAAACCAGTTCTAACCGGTTTCCTAAGCTGTTTCAACCAGTTTAGACCAGTCTAAACCAGGTGAAAGTGGTTTGCAACTGCTTAAAACCGTCTAAACCAGTTCTAACCGGTTCCCCAAGCTGTTTCAACCAGTTTAGACCAGTCTAAACCAGTTGAAAGTGGTTTGCAACTGCTTAAAACCAGTCTAAACCAGTTCTAACCGGTTCCCCAAGCTGTTTGAACCAGTTTAGACCAGTCTAAACCAGTTGAAAGTGGTTTGCAACTGCTTAAAACCAGTCTAAACCAGTTCTAACCGGTTCCCCAAGCTGTTTCAACCAGTTTAGACCAGTCTAAACCAGTTGAAAGTGGTTTGCAACTGCTTAAAACCGGTCTAAACCAGTTCTAACCGGTTTCCCAAGCTGTTTCAACCAGTTTAGACCAGTCTAAACCAGTTGAAAGTGGTTTGCAACTGCTTAAAACCGGTCTAAACCAGTTCTAACTGGTTCCCCAAGCTGTTTGAACATGTTTAGACCAGTCTAAACCAGTTGAAAGTGGTTTGCAACTGCTTAAAACCGGTCTAAACCAGTTCTAACCGGTTTCCGAAGCTGTTTCAAACAGTTTAGACCAGTCTAAACCAGTTGAAAGTGGTTTGCAACTGCTTAAAACCAGTCTAAAACACTTCTAGCTGGTTCCCCAAGCTGTTTCAACCAGTTTAGACCAGTCTAAACCAGTTGAAAGTGGTTTGCAAATGCTTAAAACCGGTCTAAGCCAGTTATAACCGGTTTCCGAAGGTGTTCCAACCAGTTTAGACCAGTCTAAACCAGTTGAAAGTGGTTTGCAACTGCTTAAAACCAGTCTAAACAAGTTCTAACCGGTTCCCCAAGCTGTTTCAACCATGTTAGAACAGTCTAAACCAGTTGAAAGTGGTTTGCAACTGCTTAAAAATGGCCTAAACCAGTTCTAGACGGTTCCCAAAGCTGTTTCACCAAGTTTAGAATAGTCTAAACCAGTTGAAAGTGGTTTACAACTCCCTAAAACCGGTCTAAAAAAGTTCTAATCGATCCCCAAGCTGTTTCAACCAGTTTAGAGCCGTCTAAACCAGTTGAAAGTGGTTTGCAAATGCTAAAAAATGGTCTAAACCAGTTCTAAACGGTTCCCGAACATATTTCAACCAGTTTAGACAAGTCTAAACCAGTTGAAAGTGGTTTGCAACTGCTTAAAACCGCTCTAAACCAGTTCTAACCGGTTTCCCAAGCTGTTTCAACCAGTTTAGACCAGTCTAAACCAGTTGAAAGTGGTTTGGAACTGCTTAAAACCAGTCTAAACCAGTTCTAACCGGTTCCCCAAGCTGTTTCAACCAGTTTAGACCAGTCTAAACCAGTTGAAAGTGGTTTGCAACTGCTTAAAACCAGTCTAAACTTACCCGGTTCCCCAAGCTGTTTGAACCTGTTTAGACCAGTCTAAACCAGTTGAAAGTGGTTTGGAAGTGCTTAAAACCAGTCTAAAACAGTTCTAGCTGGTTCCCCAAGCTGTTTCAACCAGCTTAGACCAGTCTAAACCCATTGAAAGTGGTTTGCAACTGCTTAAAACCGCCCTAAACCAGTTCTAACCGGTTTCCGAAGCTGTTTCAACCAGTTTAGACCAGTCTAAACCAGTTGAAAGTGGTTTGCAACTGCTTAAATCCTGTCTAAACCAGTTCTAACTGGTTCCCCAAGCTGTTTGAACATGTTTAGACCAGTCTAAACCAGTTGAAAGTGGTTTGGAACTGCTTAAAACCAGTCTAAAACGGTTCTAGCTGGTTCCCCAAGCTGTTTCAACCAGTTTAGACCAGTCTAAACCAGTTGAAAGTGGTTTCCACCTGCTTAAAACCGCTCTAAACCAGTTCTAACCGGTTTCCTAAGCTGTTTCAACCAGGTTAGACCAGTCTAAACCAGGTGAAAGTGGTTTGGAACTGCTTAAAACCACTCTAAACCTGTTCTAACCGGTTCCCCATGGTGTATGAAGCAGCTCAGACCAGTATAAACCAGTTGAAAGTGGTTTGCAACTGCCTAAAACCGGTCTAAAAAAGTTCTAATCGTTTCCCCAAGCTGTTTCAACCAGTTTAGAGCCGTCTAAACCAGTTGAAAGTGGTTTGCAAATGCTTAAAACTGGTCTAAACCAGTTCTAAACGGTTCCCGAACCTATTTCAACCAGTTCAGACAAGTCTAAACCAGTTGAAAGTGGTTTGCTAATGCTTAAAACCGGTCAAACCAGTTCTAACCGGTTCCCCAAGCTGTTTCAACCAGTTTAGAGCAGTCTAAACCAGTTGAAAGTGGTTTGCAACTGCTTAAAACCAGTCTAAACCAGTTCTAACCGGTTCCCCAAGCTGTTTGAACATGTTTAGACCAGTCTAAACCAGTTAAAAGTGGTTTGGAACTGCTTAAAACCAGTCTAAAACGGTTCTAGCTGGTTCCCCAAGCTGTTTCAACCAGTTTAGACCAGTCTAAACCAGTTGAAAGTGGTTTCCACCTGCTTAAAACCGCTCTAAACCAGTTCTAACCGGTTTCCTAAGCTGTTTCAACCAGGTTAGACCAGTCTAAACCAGGTGAAAGTGGTTTGGAACTGCTTAAAACCACTCTAAACCTGTTCTAACCGGTTCCCCAAGCTGTTCCAACCAGTTTAGACCAGTCAAACCAGTTGAAAGTGGTTTGCAACTGCTTAAAACCAGTCTAAACCAGTTCTTACCGGTTCCCCAAGCTGTTTGAACCTGTTTAGACCAGTCTAAACTAGTTGAAAGTGGTTTGGAACTGCTTAAAACCAGTCTAAAACAGTTCTAGCTGGTTCCCCAAGCTGTTTCAACCAGCTTAGACCAGTCTAAACCCATTGAAAGTGGTTTGCAACTGCTTAAAACCGCTCTAAACCAGTTCTAACCGGTTTCTGAAGCTGTTTCAACCAGTTTAGACCAGTCTAAACCAGTTGAAAGTGGTTTGCAACTGCTTAAAACCAGTCTAAACCAGTTCTAACCGGTTCCCCAAGCTCTTTGAACCTGTTTAGACCAGTCTAAACCAGTAGAAAGTGGTTTGGAACTGCTTAAAACCAGTCTAAAACAGTTCTAGCTGGTTCCCCAAGCTGTTTCAACCAGTTTAGACCAGTCTAAACCAGTTGAAAGTGGTTTGCAACTGCTTAAAACCGCTCTAAACCAGTTATAACCGGTTTTCGAAGCTGTTTCAACCAGTTTTGACCACTCTAAACCAGTTGAAAGTGGTTTGCAACTGCTTAAAACTGGTCTAAACCAGTTCTAACCGGTTCCCCATGGTGTATGAACCAGCTCAGACCAGTCTAAACCAGTTGAATGTGGTTTGCTACTGCTTAAAACCGGTCTAAACCAGTTCTAACCAGTTCCCCAAGCTGTTTGAACGTGTTTAGACGAGTCTAAACCAGTTGACAGTGGTTTGCAACTGCTTAAAACCGGTCTAAACCAGTTCTAACCGGTTTCCGAAGCTGTTTCAAACAGTTTAGACAAGTCTAAACCAGTTGAGAGTGGTTTGCAACTGCTTAAAACCAGTCTAAAACACTTCTAGCTGGTTCCCCAAGCTGTTTGAACCAGTTTAGACCAGTCTAAACCAGTTGAAAGTGGTTTGCAACTGCTTAAAACCGGTCTAAACCAGTTCTAACCGGTTTCCGAAGCTGTTTCAACCAGTTTAGACCAGTCTAAACCAGTTGAAAGTGGTTTGCAACTGCTTAAAACCGGTCTAAACCAGTTCTAACCGGTTTCCGAAGCTGTTTCAACCAGTTTAGACCAGTCTAAACCAGTTGAAAGTGGTTTGCAAACTGCTTTAAAACCGGTCTAAACAAACCTGTTCCCCAAGCTGTTTCAACCAGTCTAAACCAGTCTAAACCAGTTCTAACCGGTTCCCCAAGCTGTTTGAACATGTTTAGACCAGTCTAAACGAGTTGTTTAAAACAGTCCTAGCTGGTTCTCCAAGCTGTTTCAACCAGTTTAGACCAGTCTAAACCAGCTGAAAGTGGTTTGCAACTGCTTAAAACCGGTCTAAACCAGTTCTAACCGCTTTTCCGAAGCTATTTCAACCAGTTTAAGTTGAAAGTGTTTTGGAACTGCTTAAAACCAGTCTAAACCTGTTCTAACCCGTTCCCCAAGCTGTTTCAACCAGTTTAGACCAGTCTAAACCAGTTGAAAGTGGTTTGCAACTGCTTAAAACCAGTCTAAACCAGTTCTAACCGGTTCCCCAAGCTGTTTGAACCAGTTTAGACCAGTCTAAACCAGTTGAAAGTGGTTTGCAACTGCTTAAAACCGGTCTAAACCAGTTCTAACCGGTTCCCCAAGCTGTTTCAACCAGTTTAGACCAGTCTAAACCAGTTGAAAGTGGTTTGCAACTGCTTAAAACCGCTCTAAACCAGTTCTAACCGGTTTTCGAAGCTGTTTCAACCAGTTTAGACCAGTCTAAACCAGTTGAAAGTGGTTTGCAACTGCTTAAAACCAGTCTAAACCAGTTCTAACCGGTTCCCCAAGCTGTTTCAACCAGCTTAGACCAGTCTAAACCAGTTGAAAGTGGTTTGCAACTGCTTAAAACCGGTCTAAACCAGTTCTAACCGGTTCCCCAAGCTGTTTGAACCATGTTTAGACCAGTCTAAACCAGTTGAAAGTGGTTTGCAACTGCTTAAAACCGGTCTAAACCAGTTCTAACCGGTTTCCGAAGCTGTTTCAAACAGTTTAGACCAGTCTAAACCAGTTGAAAGTGGTTTGCAACTGCTTAAAACCAGTCTAAACCAGTTCTAACCGGTTCCCCAAGCTGTTTCAACCAGTTTAGACCAGTCTAAACCAGTTGAAAGTGGTTTGCAACTGCTTAAAACCGGTCTAAACCAGTTCTAACCGGTTCCCCAAGCTGTTTCAACCAGTTTAGACCAGTCTAAACCAGTTGAAAGTGGTTTGCAACTGCTTAAAACCGCTCTAAACCAGTTCTAACCGGTTTACCTGTTTGAACCAAGCTTAAACCAGTTTGGTTTGCAACCAGTTTAGACCAGTCTCTAAACCAGTTGAAAGTGGTTTGCAACTGCTTAAAACCAGGTCTAAACCAGTTCTAACCGGTTCCCCAAGCTGTTTCAACCAGTTTAGACCAGTCTAAACCAGTTGAAAGTGGTTTGCAACTGCTTAAAACCAGTCTAAACCAGTTCTAACCGGTTCCCAAAGCTGTTTCAACCAGTTTAGACCAGTCTAAACCAGTTGAAAGTGGTTTGCAACTGCTTAAAACCGGTCTAAACCAGTTCTAACCGGTTCCCCAAGCTGTTTCAACCAGTTTAGACCAGTCTAAACCAGTTGAAAGTGGTTTGCAACTGCTTAAAACCGGTCTAAACCAGTTCTAACCGGTTCCCCAAGCTGTTTCAACCAGTTTAGACCAGTCTAAACCAGTTGAAAGTGGTTTGCAACTGCTTAAAACCGCTCTAAACCAGTTCTAACCGGTTTCCCAAGCTGTTTCAACCAGTTTAGACCAGTCTAAACCAGTTGAAAGTGGTTTGCAACTGCTTAAAACCAGGTCTAAACCAGTTCTAACCGGTTCCCCAAGCTGTTTCAACCAGTTTAGACCAGTCTAAACCAGTTGAAAGTGGTTTGCAACTGCTTAAAACCAGGTCTAAACCAGTTCTAACCGGTTCCCCAAGCTGTTTGAACCAGTTTAGACCAGTCTAAACCAGTTGAAAGTGGTTTGCAACTGCTTAAAACTGGTCTAAACCAGTTCTAAACGGTTCCCCAAGCTGTTTCAACCAGTTCAGACCAGTCTAAACCAGTTGAAAGTGGTTTGCAACTGCTTAAAACCGGTCTAAACCAGTTCTAACCGGTTCCCCAAGCTGTTTCAACCAGTTTAGAGCAGTCTAAACCAGTTGAAAGTGGTTTGCAACTGCTTAAAACCAGTCTAAACCAGTTCTAACCGGTTCCCCGAGCTGTTTGAACCTGTTTAGACCAGTCTAAACCAGTTGAA
>NC_143395.1:427545117-427545344 GCF_052110815.1 Crocodylus siamensis | reverse complement strand
TATAGCAATAGAGGGTTTATTCTGAAACCTACTGCTGGGGGAATGAGGTGGCAGAGACTGGGGGTGGGGGAGCCAGGCCGGGAGGGGAAATGGGAACTTCATGGCAACTGCATGTTTGCTCTGGAACCTACTGGTAGGGGTGTGGGGGCAGGGGCTGGGCAGGGGGGTCTAAGGTGGGGCTCTGACTACTGGCCAGGGGAACCCT
Source organism: Crocodylus siamensis (assembly GCF_052110815.1). Lineage (NCBI taxonomy): Eukaryota > Metazoa > Chordata > Crocodylia > Crocodylidae > Crocodylus > Crocodylus siamensis. The sequence continues at coordinate 427,545,139 of NC_143395.1, read as the reverse complement.
GGCAGGGGCCCTGACACCTCTG